>NC_046657.1:165304912-165312323 GCF_010883055.1 Belonocnema kinseyi
GAAAGAGGGAGCTCTTCTTAATATTTTGACACCAAAATCATGTCGATACACCTTACCGACTGCGAGTAAAGCCACCCACGCTTTAACTTGACAGACTATATGACTGCCGAATTTTCACAGAAGAGTGATTGCTGATATCTCGAACCCCTTTTCTAGCTCGCCTTTAAAAAAACATTAGCTGGCTTTGGTGCTTAAAATAACAATATGCAATTATATATAATAAAAATAATAATAATAAATAATAAATAAATATATAATCTATAACAATTTCGAAAATGACGTACCTTTAGTTTTTCCGACCTTCAAATATCGTCAGTCAAGTACATACTCTTTCGTACATTTTGGCAATTAAAAACAATGAACAAGTTGCAAAAACTGTCTTATCCCTTTTGTTTTATATTTATGTTGCTCTTATTAGTCATTTCAAACCAATGTTTCACTGTTTTTTTAAATGAATATTTATAAATGAAATATTAAAAACTAAACATTAAAAACTAAACATTTCGAAACTGAATTTTTTGATACAGAAATCCTGGAATCGTTAAAATTTCAGAGAGTTACAATCAGAACGTCACGATGTTAATTTTAATGGTTCTGTTCAAAAAAATTTTATATGTAAGTGAAAATGTTGAATTTTGATGTGAAAATAACGGATCGAAAGTTATTTATTTCGAAAAAACGCGAGTAACTTGAGAAAATACTTAGAATTTTTTAAATAAAATTTTGAAGCATTTAAGGATTTTGAAAGGTTGTACGATAGTAGAAAAATTGTCTTAAGATTCCCGGAAAAATTGTTAATGATATTTTTATTTCTAAAAAATAATTTTGTCAGAATATTTAAGAATATTTCAAAACAAAAGCAAATTTTGATGAATAAATAAAAATTGAACAGTTTCAAATTTAAAAAAAAATTGGATTAGGTTTCAGAGATATTTAAAAGTTTTGAAGAAGTTGAAAAATAATTTGAAAATTGAAAAGATGTAAAAATATATTAAATAAAATGTAGATTTTTCAAAGACATCAAACAAAAAATGAAGAAGTTTTTCAAGCATTTTAAATTGTTTCAAAAAAATAAAGAAATTCATGAAGATTCTTTAAAAAATTGAAACTAATTTTTTTTTTATTTATTCATTTCAAGATAATATTTAAATAGATTTTAAAAGATTTCCAAATCTTAAAAGATTATAAACTGCAAGATTTCGAGGCAATTTCTTTTAAGCTTGGAGGATTTATTGAAAGCTTTAAGAAAAATTTGAATCATTTCAAAGGTCCGTCAACTCAGCGCCGACACGAAGGCAAATTATAAAATGGAATACGCCATATTTATTTGCTTTTTTTTGCTGATTTTATGCTAAAAATTTTTTTTTGCTTTTTAAACTTTGGAGAAAAGGGTGCGGCGCCAGCAGGAGGTCCACTCAGCGCCGCGACCTACGAAAACTCACTAAAAATGATTATAATGCGATAAACGATAAGTGGAAATTTTTTTGCAGTATGATGACATATATTACGTTTCCCAAAAAACTACCCCTAATTCTTACACAACTACGCCCTGTGATCAAAAACGTTTTCAAAATGGGAAAACTACCTTTAACAATGTAAACATATTTTAGGGCTTCAAATTAATCACATGACACTTGAAAATTCCAACCTCTTTGTAATTTTCCCAAAACTACCCTTCCACGTGAACGTATGCAGCAGAACATTTATACCGTATGTATGAAAAAAGCATTAAAAATAATCAAACTTAGAAGAAACTGTTAATTGATATTTTTTTCTCTTTTTTTGCTCTCCGATAATATATAATACGTTACTCCAAAACTACCCCTAAGTCATACATACCCTCCCCTCGTCATCGAAAATGTTTTAAAAGTTGGAAAACCACCTTGAAAAATGCAAAAATGATTCAGAACTCCAAATTGATTACATGGCACTTCAAAATTTCCCCCGGAACATATATATGTATGAAAAAAGCATTAAAAGCAGTTCAACTTAGAAAGAACTGTTAATTGATATTTTTTGCTCTTTTTTTTCTCTCTGATAATATATAATACCTTCCAAAAAACTACCCCTAAGTCATACATACCTACCCCTTGTGATTAGAAACGGTTTAAAATATGGAAAACTACCTTGAACAATGTGAACATGATTTAGAATATCAAATTTATTATATTGCACTTGAAAGTTTTCCCCTCTATTAGATTATACCAAAAAACTACCCTTCCACATAAGCGTATGCAGCATAACATATATATGTATGAAAAAAAGCATAAAAATTAATAAAACTTAGAAAACACTGTTAGTCGATATATTTTCTTCTTTTTTGCTCTTTGATAATATATAATGCGTTTTCAAAAAACTACCCCTAAGTCATACATACATACCCCTCGTGAACAAAAACTTTTTAAGAGTTGAAAGAACACCTTAAAAAATGTAGACATGCTTTAGAGCTCAAACTTAATTACATTCCACTTTAAAATTTCCCCCTCATTATAATTTCTTCAAAAAACTACCCTTCTACGTGAAAGTATGTATCGAAACATATATATTACAAAAATAATAAAAAATATTAATACTTAGAAAACAATGTCAGTTGATACTTTTTTGCTCTTTTTTTGCTCTCCGATAATATAAAGTACGTTACCAAAAAACTACCCCTAAGTCATACATACCCTCTCTTCGTGATTAAAAACGTTTTAAGAGTTGAAAACCCACCTTTTAAATGTAGACATGCTTTAAAGCTCAAAATTAATTACATTACACTTCAAAATTTCCCCCTCATTATCGTTTCCTCAAAAACCTACCCTTCTACGTGAATGTGGGCAGCAGAACATATATATATGTAAGAAAAAGCATAACAAATAATACAACTTAGAAAACACTGTTAGTTGATATTTTTTCCTCTATCTTTTGCTCTTCGATAATATATCATACGTACCTGACAAACTACCCCTAAGTCCTACATTCCCTCCCCTCGTCGTCAAAAACGTTTTAAAAGTTGGAAAAGAACCCTGAACAATGTAAAAATGATTTACAACTCCAAATTAATTACATGACACTAAGGAATTTTCCTCTCATTATAATATTCCCAAACCCACCCTGCTACGTAAACGTATGCAACAGAACATCTTCCGCCGGGAGATGTAACCAATTTGGAGTTCTAAATCATTTTTGCATTGTTCAAGGTGGTTTTCCAACTTTTTAAACGTTTTTGATTACGAGAAGAGGGTATGTATGACTTAAGGGTAGTTTTTGGGTAACGCATTATATATTATCGGAAAGAAAAAAAAGAGAAAAAAATATAACAAATAACAGTTTCTTCTAACTTTGATTATTTTTAATGATTTTTTTGTACATATAAATGTTCTGCTGCATACGTTTACGTGGAAGGGTAGTTTTAGAGAAATTATAAAAAGGGCGAAATTTTTAAGTGTCATGTGATTAATTTGAAGCCCTAATTCATGTTTACATTGTTGAAGGTAGTTTTCCCATTTTGAAATATTTTTGATCACAGGGGGTAGTTGTGTAAGGCTTAGGGGTAGTTTTTTGGAAAACGTAATATATGTCATCATAGAGTAAAAAAAATAAAAAAAATCTCCACTTATCGTTTATCGCATTATAATCATTTTTAGTGAGTTTTCGTAGGTGGCGGCGCTGAGTGGACGTCCTACTAACGCCGCCACCCTTTTCTCCGAAGTTTAATGAGCAAACAAAAATTTTTTCAGCAGAAAATTAGAGAAAAAATCTGCGCTCGGATATTTACTCTTTGCATTTGAAATGATTGAAAAAAAACCTTATCAAAAAGATCTCTTTTAGATAGCAGTATTTATATGCGTCTTCATGTTCTGAATTTTCTATTTAATTAAGTATTGTCAAAGATTAAGTTTCTCAAAGCTCTGTAGGCTTTGAGGTACACATTCTCATCGTGACACTCGCGCTGCGCTCTCGATTTCGGACCGATTTTTGTAAACAGGTTTTGTTAAATCTTTTTTTTTTCTCGTAAATTTCGTCGTTTTTCCACACGTTTTTTTATTATTTTTCTTTTCAATGTTATTTTTCACGAACAAAACAAAAAGTACGCGTCCTATTAAGAAGTAATCCTTCACGAAATTGTAGATCTTTTTTAGGAAAGCAATTTTTGTTGATTCATCTTTTTTCGTATCTTACATAGTTTGTCCACAAAATGGAATTTCTTATTTTTCATTATTTTTTTTGCAATAAAAATTTGATTTTTTGATTTATGAAGAAAATCCAAAAATTTGTTATGGAAACGATATGTCTCTGAGAATTTTCATTTTATCGAAAAAGTCATAAGGATAAATTGTTTGTTCTTTTTAATATTATAAATATCCGTACATAGAAATTTTCAAATTCAGAAAAAAGTGTTCTCAAAAATTTTCAAAATGCGCTCACTTTTTGAATTTTTATCAAAAATAGCTGGTTCACGAACTAGTCCTTTCTTTTAGGACCTAAAATAAGTACAGACAGATGCAATCGTGAAAACCTGATTTTCGGATTCAGGGGGTCTCGAAACGTGGAGATCCGTTGAAAAAGTGTGATGTCAAATTTCCGACAATTCTAATACTTTCTCAATCATAAATGATGAGAATGTAAAAAAGCAAACAAATATGGCGTATTTTATTTTATAATTTGCCTTGGTGGCAGCGCTGAGTGGACGGACCTTCATTTTAATAGATATTTAGAAATTTTAGAAAAATTACAAAAATAATTTAAAATTTGCCAAGATTCCAAAAAATGTGAAATAAAATGTAGATTTTTAAAGAGTTTAAGATAAAATTTTGTAGCTTTTTGGGTATTTTGAAAGGTTTCGAAATAAGAATTTTTTTATGGTACCGGGGTGTTGAGTTGTATTATGGTCGTGCTGCTTGCCCGGAATTTTCGTTATTCGAAGAGCCGTACCATAGATATTTGCGCATTGAATTTCAAGAGATTTAATGATGAGAAGGGTAGCTTAAAAAATAAATCAATTTAATAAGTTATAATAATATAATTTAAATTTTAACGAAATTGATACAGAACACTAAGTGAAACAAAAATTTATTTTATCCGAGAGAACTACAATGGGCGCTACAAGTAGTTAGTTGAGAATTCAGTTGCGGTGTAAAAACTCGACTGGCTGACGGTCCGTTGCCGATTTCAAAAATCAGAGAACATTCACAACATTTCAAGTTGGGGGTAAAATCCAGCGCCCGATGGCGTTACAAGTTCCGATGATGCACGATGTAAGACGGAAAAGTACGAAAAGGTTTTTCCCGGTATGGTCCCCGAATTGCACGGCAAATGCCATTAACGCTTAGGTATAGAAAATGAACCCTAAATGGTCGATAGGTTGAAAGACTGAACGCTTACAAGTGATAAAAGCATAAATTTTGAGATTTTAAGAGATTTAAAAGAAATACTAAATTTCGGAGTTTAGGTAGTCGAGAGTAAAATGCTTAAGTAGTAAAATTTATCCTAAAAATGTGGATACAGACACGTTTCAGGGCAGATGTTTTTTAAATCATAAATAATAGATTGAGTAAATCTCAACACGGGGAAAATGTAAAGTAATTTTTTAAGAAAAAAAATATCGTTTTAAACGTTTTTAAATTACATTTATAATATGCATGATTAATATATTTATATTATTTATAAAAAAATTCAAATCGAAGGAATAACTTTAAAATTATGATTACTACCCTCCACCTTGCGAGTGGAGGGAGAAGGGTAATTATCGGGTGCACCCCTCTCCCCTCCCCCGAAGCCCCCCTCTTGATCCGCGCCTGCTTATTAGTCGATTGGAAGTATATGGATATGGAAATATATGTATAAGAGTAATGTAAAGGTGTTGAACATTAGTTTTATTTGCTTACATTGTATGCCCTAAGATATTTTCAGTCTTGCTGAAGATGATCACGATAGTATAAATCTACGAATTTTCGAATTGAAGCGTTCTGAGCACTGGTGAATTTTAGGGTGACACTTGAAAATCCGGGACCACCATTTACTAGTTCAATGCGACCTCCAGGAGTAGTATCTATTTCCATGTCTCTAACATGAACCTGAACAATTGTTTCGTTGTGAGGTGTTCTGTAAGTTTCTTCATGTAGAAGATAACCGCGTTGGTTTCCCGTTATGTTAACCAGGAATATATGAGAATGACGGACATGCTGGTTTGGACAGGTTATTCCTGCTCGCCCTAATCGGAACATGCCATGTCCATGGAGTACTCGTATAGCGCCCACGGGATATATTTGTTTTTGACCTCTCATGAAAGCTGATGATGTTGCAAACAAATTTATGGTGACTATTAATGCGAAAATCCTCTTACCAAACGCCATTTTTACTTCAGAGTATTTTAGGTTAAATGAACTGGTTTAACACCTGGAAAATTCTGTTTCAAACTAAGTATATGCGTAAATTAAGAAAAAGCCACTACAGCAATCTGATAATTGTGATGTAATTATCTATAGAGGCTAATACGTGGAAGTTGCTTATCGTTGTTCAAACAGGCTCCATAAGAATTAGTTTGATTAACGTCTTCAAAAAAGAGTATTTCAAAACGAAAATCATTATACTTCGAAGCAGATCACAGTTAATGCCCGAGATATTATTTATCTATAAATAAATAAGAACGCTGCAAACAATTACAAACTCCAATTAACGGCATGCAAAAAAATTTTATCACGAGGCATATAAACTCACTATACTTTCTACAAGATTTAGAATGTTAAAAAAGATTAATAATTTTAGTGCTAATATTTATTTTATATTTTGATTGAGATTAGAACATGGCTCAAATTAAAGGTCTTATCATGTCGATGAGCATTAAATAAAAAAATTTGTTATGTCACCCTTTTCTATTAGTACAATGTTTCGGGGATGGCTCAAATGGGGATGTTGCATGAAATAAGATAAAAATATATTTTTATTCTTTAGTAACTCATTATTATATTCCATGGACAGAAAATCTCTATTGAATAAAAATATGTTTTTTTTTTTTAATAAAGTTTGAATGATGCTCCCGCTCTTGGCATTTTTCGCCAAACGCATAAATGGGGCATTATTCCTGAACTGCCCCAGCTTTAAAAGGCATGTCTTCCGATCGCTTTCAAATTTTTAGAGTTTGTTTACTTATATGATAGTAGTATATGCACCAACTTATAGACTTTCACTACCATCCCTGCTCGAACTCTAGGGGGTGAACTTTGCATCCCCCGGGCAAAGCAGGTATTTTCAAATGGTCATAACTTCCTTTCTACAAATGAGAATTAAATTTTCTATGAGTGATTCCTGAAGGGGATTTCATGCTCTTTCATTCTATGAAATCTATTGTTTTTAATTTTTTAATTTTTATAAAGTAATTCCAATTCAAAATGTTTATTTGACATTACTCTTATACTCTTATACTATA
>NC_046657.1:165312423-165332544 GCF_010883055.1 Belonocnema kinseyi
AATGTTTGGTATTGGATATTGTTGACAGATGACAATACGACAATTAGCACAAATGGTAAGTTCCGACAGTGCCTACAAGTGTGCCTACTGGCCGCTAGATGGAAATACCGGTTTCATATGTATACACCTGGTAGTTTCCTTCTCTGAACTGTATGCTTTTTAATTATCTTTAGAAACAGATCATGTTTTGTTGAGAATAAAGTTTTTTTCAGTTAGAATTGTCGGTTCTTATTTGGAATAAATGTGTGGTATTTTAGAGTGCCGGGAATTGTAATTGCTTCAGTGAATCTAGTCTCTTATTTTATGGTAATCTCTATGTGATTTTTCGAACTGCAAAGAATTACTGCTTCCTTTAAATTCTTTTAAAATGTCCTTTCAATTTCTTCTTAGCCCAATCGAATAATTTCATCGCAGTTAGGATTGGATTCTATGCTGAGCACTGCAAGCTAGCCTTTGCCCCAAGTCTTTTCAAATTTCCACTAATTCCGTCTTGTGGGACGGAATTTTAAAATTATGCGTAGCTCTCCGTCTGTCACATAATAAATTTTGTTAACAACGCTTTATTTCTTCTTCAGGTACTCGTTGATGAGCTTTTAAAATATTTACACAGCTACAGTGGCATGACTTAAATAATCGGAGATGATTGCCATGCTAAAATTCTTCAGTTCGTTTTCATCTTTGTAATAAATAACTACTGTACATATAGTTGCTTGATTATGATTCCAATGGGAAGACTGTACAGCATTTTGAAGGATGTAAGCATAATTTTCAGCAAAGTCAAGCAAAATTAAGTACTCTCCTTCTTTTGGTATAACTTAAAGGTGCTTTAGAAACAAACCTTGTTGTTTCGTATAAAATTTGTGAGGTTTCAGGTTTTTAAATTTCGGGCAGTCTTTCTACGAAAGCATCAGCATCTGTTACTTCGGTCTTCAAAGTGCTTTTATCAGTTTGCTTTCAAACTTGATATTTCACTGTGTTGAAATTATTCATGTCCAATAGATCAGTCAGGTACTTTTAAAACTTTTTAATGCCAGGATAAGATTCGCATTCGTTAACATGACAAGCGTCAGTGGGTTCACTGCACATAATTTCTTCAAGACAGTCATGATAATCTGACAATTGTCTGTCAGTTCCCTCAGTTAGATGATTAATATCAATCGCATTCAACATTAACTTTACGTTTTCATGATAAACGTAGACACAAATTTTATGAGTTCCACTTGCTCCAGCTAAAACACAGTGCATTGGTCTTGGTTGTAAGAATGCGGAAAATCCAATTTTCACATTTCCACGTAGGACTGCAAATCTGGCAAATCATTCTAAAGATTCCACAAAATAAGTCTCTTCTGTACTTGCTCACGAGTACCGTCTAGTTTTTTGACAAATATGAAATATTTCTTACCTGGCATCTGTTGACTATACTTGTCATCTTCGTAGAAGTTTATTATCGCTTTTCTAAATTCACGTTTAGATGTACCGAATTCTTGCATGATTCGACGACGACTCCAAGACTTAGGCGCAAGGGTGAGTATACGAATCTTTTCTGAGTATGTAGTGTCCTTGTGCTCTAATTTTTCTTTTATTTAATCCAGACCTGCGAAACCCGCTAAGTCATTTTCATCATTGCATCCTTCTTTTTCATTTCTCATGGGCAAGCAAAAATCTGTGTCCTCGTTTAGCTCTTTTTCTACATTCCCTATAGGCCCAAAATTTGGCGACGTCTTTACGACATCGTTACATCTTTACGACAACTTTACGACATCCTATGTCCATGTCGTTAAGTCGTCTTTACGTTATCGTAAATATGTCGTATGATTTGACGATGTCTTTAAGATATCGTAAAAACACTGTAACGACATGGACATAGGATGCTGTAAATTTGTCGTCAAGATGTCGTGACGATGTCGTAAAGATTTCGCCAAATTTTGTGCACACTGGGTTAATATCAGGCTCTTCTACAACTCTGGATGGCTCTAAATGAAGAGTTCTACATTCTTTTCTACAAGCACCACATATTTTACTGGCTTTCGGCAAATCAGGAAACACTATTTGCTGATATTTCGCTAGAAGCCTCAGATAAATTCCTCTTACTTGTTTCTCCTTACGAAAAGGATTTGCACAGATGCTGCGTAAACTTTGCATCGAACACATGGTCAGCGCTAGATGACCATGAATAGTCTTTAGGGAGCTAATTTTGCTTCGAAAGCAGCGATTCGCAAAGATACTTAAAAACGTACTTGTAACCTGAACTAAATGATCAAAAACCACAGAAAATAAGGATAAACAATTTATAAATGTATTCAAATAAGAATAAAAAACGAAACACAAGAAATCACAGAAAACACAGGCAGAAAAATTATAAACACTACACGTTGGCTGCTTTAACATTTCAGAAGACTGAATTCAGAGTAGAGTAACGCAGTGCAACGTTTTGCTTGAGGCCCAGGAATAAATGGCAGTCTATGTGATTGCCTTTTGTTTCTTGGTACAATATGAGGAACAAATAAAAACCTATGTGCGTGGATGTCTTTTGTTTTTCGCCTATACACGAGACCAAGTTTAATCCAGTCAAAGAAAGAACAAAAACTGTATAATTTTTTATATGAATAGTTTAAACTATTGTTAATTTACAAGAGCCTTTCACAAGTCTGTTTTATGTGACGATAATGATAAAAATATACAGCAGCAAAACCTAAAAAAACATTATGGAGGGGCGAGGGGTGAACGCTGTCTTAAAAAATACTTGTATTTCCTAATTTGTTTATAACTGTATGCGAAAATTTTCGATTTATTAAGAACCGCTTATTTTTGGAAAATTTCTTTACCAATGACAAGTATTTTTGAATGAATCGAATTTGAACGAAACAACGTCGGTCGGTGCATCGGCTGGACTGGCCGAATGGTCCGAGCGGGCGAGGAAGGGTTTCGCTCGGATATCTTTGCATAATTACCTATTGCATAAGTACATAACTATTTTCAGTCGCAAAATGCGAAAGAGCATTTTTATCGGAAAAAGCCAAGCGTATGTTTAAAAATACTTTAAAAAATAAAAACTGCCTGAAGAGTAGAAAATATTAAATAAACATTTTAAATGTGAATTACTTCTAAAAAATTAAAAAATTAAAAACAATAGATTTCACAAAATGAAAGAGCATGTAAAATTCTTCAGGAATCACTCATAGAAAATTTAATTCTCATTTGTAGAAAGGAAGTTATGACCATTTGAAAATACCCGCTTAGCACTTCTGAAATTCATCTTCATTACTGTTATAATATGTTCTGTATTACCGAAAAAATGCTCTGCATATATCGATACTTCTTCATGGAAAATTTCATCATCAAATATTACTCTTTTAACACTTTTTCCCCTTATTTCTACATTTGGAACCATCACCGTTGACGATACTACATTCTCTGTACTTTTTTTGTTTAAAGTGGCTAGCTGTCAGCCCATCCTCATATAAAATTTTCTTTCTTTTTTGTTCATTGTTTTTTATTTTTTTTTATTTCTAAATACCGGATGATCTGAACTCTGATCTGTATCACTAGAAATCTAACAAATTTCTTCTTTTCTAGAAAATTTGGCTTGAATCGCAAAATAAGTTGGTTTTTGTGGCTGTTAACTTAATTTGTTCCGCTTTTTGACGACTGATATATATGACATATTGTTTTGTTCATTTTTACGACTTTGTCTCGCCTTCTTAGCAAAAATGAAATTTTTTCAACTTTTTCAAATGCTTTCATTCATCGGCTATATAATTCCCATGGGATAACAGGCGGTTGTGAATATCAATCGACCGCATAAGTGTTGTGGTTATATTATTAACTTTGCCCGATAACTTGTACTTCATTTCAAAATCTAAAACTGGTCTAATAAAATCTACAAAATACATTAAGCCACTCCTATAGTAATATGGCCGCCATAACGTGAACACGCATGACTTCGTAGCTCTGCATTGTATATTGAGTTTTTTCTTACATAATTGTCTCTTCACAAGTATCTCAGATTGATTCCAGACTTATTGTTATTGAAATTAAGGTAACTGATGTGGATGCCACAACACAAGAAAAAGTTAATGTGCTTAAAATAATATCGACAAGCAAATTAAGGATATGGAAATAAAATTTCAAATTTCTCAAGCTGTCTTATCTCTAAGCTCAAACGATGTTGAAGCCTGTATCAAGGAGATTGCTATGCGCACATCACGTAAGAAAAATCTATTGCTATTTAATTCTCCAGAACCTATTTACACCGCAGAGGACTCCCTTGAAAATAGTGATTACAAAGCTGTTACCAATATTTTAAATACCATAAATCCGAAACTTTCTGAAATCTCCACTAATATAATGCGTGTTTCTCAAATTGGTTTGCACTCACAGACCATCGTACGACCGATCAAAGTCAGGTTTCAAACGGCGATGCTCGCTTCGAAGACCTTACAAGCATTCATAAAGCTATTAAAGACGAAGTCCGTACCGAGATTACTCAAGGAAATGAAAGTATCTCGAGATCAAACGCCGTTGCAGCAGAAACACTATGCGGGACAAAAACGAAAATAGGTAGAACATCAAAAAGAGGGGAAAAGGATCTTCGCATTACATAAAGGAACATATTACCAATCATAGTTACCAGAAAGATGTCACCATTGATGCCACAAATCTAAAAACCTCGGAATTCAGAGTGTATTATCAGGGTGGTGGTGCCCTTCTTGCAATTAAAAATAATTTTATGTGTTCCAAATTTAACTTCTCCTCTGCTCTTCAAGGTACCCCTAATATTAATATATTAGGAGTAGAAATATACAGCTTTAATATCTCAATAATGCTTATTGTTATATACGTTCCGCCAGGAATTTCTATCCCCATTTTTGAAAGTATTCTGGATTCAATAATTATGTTGCGGAACTTGTCTGACAAAATAATTATTTATGGAGATTTCAATGTACTATGAGATAATGTTAACAATATCAAATTTGACAGTAAGGCGGCACTATTTACCTCATTATGCCAATTCTTTAAATTAACGCAATTTAACTCTATAGATAACTGTGATCACAGAGATCTTGATCTTGTTTTCGCTAATACAACAATTCAAGTTAGTAGTGTTCAATGAAACTATATCGCCTGAAGACAAATACCATCCGTCTCTTCTGATCCGATTTTACATTAAGAATAAAATCATAGTTCAAAGATTTGTTAACATCTTAATGTCTAGAAGGTATAATTTTAATCGAGCAAATTATCCGGAACTATATCTTGGACTATGTAGCAATGACTGGTCGTCCCTGCAAACGTTCGAAACAATTTATCAGGCATGTCCAGAGTTTTATAATCTAATTGTTGGAATTACAACGATTCTAGTGATATCCAAAAGTGCCAAACGTGAGTGAATAGAAGGGAGTTCGTGTCCTCGTCTCTAGCCCATAGGCAAAAAGGACCTGAGGGCTAATATAGAAATCAGTTCTGTCGTAACTAACTGTCGGGTAACACGCAGAGGTAAAGACACTAAGGTATTCAGAAAAGTTAAAGTTTTCAATTTCACTCTAAAGTTTCCAGTACTTAGTTACAGGTTATTTGTACATCTAAATATACAGTTTACATATTTATTTTCACATGAGCTGTTTGTTTCTTTCGACCTTTATCATACGCGGTTACTATCTCCCATTAGTTCCAACAGGTTATGGGCCCAGACATATAAAAGTAATAAGAAACAAGTGAAGTGAATACTTTGTTTTTTTTGGAGTGACAATACAGTAAGTGACAATATAGTGACATTGGAGTGAGACTAAAGTGACAGTTGTGATCAGTGTTACAGTGTTAAAAAAAGCTAACAAATAGCGCAAGGATTTCGTCCCAGTTTTCAAATCGAAAAACTTAATAACAATAATTATGCAGTATGGAAATACAGAGTGCAGCATATGCTTATGAACATCAAAGTGTGGTCAGTGGTGTATAAGGAAGTGCCAGCAGTTCGGAATGAGGCTTGGCAAAAAAAGGCGATCTAGCTTTTTCTACAATTGCTTTGCTCGTGGACGATAACCAATTAGTGCACATTACGAACGCTAACAGTGCACGAGAAGCCTGAAAATCGTTGGAAGACTACCATCAGAAATCGTCAGAAGCCAGTATACTCCATTTATACAGGGTTCTATGCAGAATGCGTTTAACTGAAAACGGCGACATGGAGGAATATATAAATAAAATTCAGGTCACCTTTAATCGAATGACAGCTCTTGGAGATGAAATCACAGATAAATTTGCAGCGGCTATTTTGTTGGTACAGGAAGCGCAAAAATAAACTGGCTATCAACGACATGACCGAATATCAAGGTGAAGCAGAGATGAAAGCTCAAGCGCGCACAAATTCACAGAAGGAATGCTGTCTCTGCAAGAAGACAGGGCATTATAAAAGGGACTGTGAAAAATATTAAGCCTGGAAGAAAAAGCAAGAGAAAGCGAGTACAGTCAGACAGTGCGAAGAACTAGCTTTTACAATAAGAGAATTTGAGGAATCAAAACCTTCGGACGAGGTTTGTTCAAAAGCTAGGAAAGTAAAGGCTCAAAAAGGAAGGAAGGTTTGGATCATGGATTCAGGAGCAACAAGCCACATGACCATCAATAAGGATTTTTTTTGAGGAAATCGACTCAGGAAGGAAAGGAACGGTTCGTTTTTCAGATGACGAAGAATTTGCTGAAATTCAAGGGATCGGATCAGGAGCTATAAAGTATATAGTTGAAGGACGAGAAGTGACCGTGAAGGTAAGAAACGTGCTGTATGTACCAACGCAAAGCTCAAGTGTATTGTTCGTAAGGAAATTAACCCGGAAAGGTTTTAGCGTACAGTTCAAGGACAATAATTGTGACGTCCTTAACCTCAAGGACCGCAGTTTTATCACCATCTCAACTCTATGAATTAAAACTAGTCAACACGGTGGGGGCAACATATAAATCAAAGTGTAAATGTGGTGAGCGTGGAACGGCCGGGCAGCATACCTCTCAGGCATCGAGTACTTGCGGATACAAAGCATGCCGGGACAGTAGTTAAAGAGACTGTTTCAAGAAAAATCGTAGGCGTAGAGATAAGTTTCGAATCTATTGAACAGCATCAAAAGGAAACGCGAACGATAAGAAGTATTCAGGGAAGGATTCCAGTTCCAGTGCACCGGCAGATGAAGACATTGAAGGAGAAACAGAACAAAAAATAATAAACACTTTTGCGTCTTACTTTAACAGTGTTTATAACAAATCGAATACTAGTTTACCTTTTATATATGGACTTTATCAAGAGATTTCTGGAGATGTCATTATGATATATGAGAATGATGTGTCCGCAACTACCAAGAAGTTAGCAAATAAAAAAACTGCCGGAACTGATTTCACCCCAGCCTTTGTTGCCAAAGACTGCGCATCTGTACTCATTCCCCCTCTCACATATTTATACAATCTAGCACTACAAAATGGCACATTTCCGAGAATATGGAAACAAGCGACAGTATGTCCTATATTTAAAAATGGATTGAAGACAGATATAATTAATTATAGACCAATAGCAATACTCAATAACTTCTCTAAAATCTTTGAAATTTACCTTCATAAAATTATTTACAATATAGTGGCACCAAACATCTCTATTTATCAACACGGCTTTGTCCTCCGTAAAACTACCACCACAAACTTATTAGCTTTTCCCCAAAATATTAAGAACATGTTTGTGAACTCTAATCAGGTAGATGTCATTTACACTGACGTCTCCAAGGCTTTTGAAAGGGTTGACCACCAAATGCTACTGCGAAAACTACATAATATGAATATACCAAATAAACTCGTTACTGCTGATGATCTAAAAATTTATCTACCTATATCCAACCTACGATCGTGTAAAAACCTCCAAAAAAACTTAGATCTCTTAAATGAATGGTGCAAGCTGAACAAACTGAGCCTTAACGCATCTAAATGTAAGATTATGTCCTTCTCTAACAAAAATGTTGTACTACGCTACCGTTACTGCATTGACGGTATTGAACTCGAGAGAGTAGACACAATAAGGGACCTAGGAATATTGTATGATAGTAGGCTTACGTTTAGTGCGTATATTGATGAAATGATTAGTAATGTGAACAAAACATTAGGTTTCGTTATGAGAGCTTGCAGGCACTTTAAAATATCATACCTGCTGTTTTCTCTTTTTCGCGCACTAATCGGATCCAAACTGAAATACACGTCGGTCGCCTGGTCACCGCACTTGAAAAAACACATTAGCGCCATAGAAACATGTCAAAGACATTTTCTTAAATACTTAGCGTGGAAAGAGGACAAATCCTATCCTCCTCGTAGTTCAGATCATGAAGCCCTAAGAAGTAGATTTCAGGTGTGGTCACTAGACGACAGACGCAGATTCACGAAAATCCTAACGATATTTAAAATTATAAGAGGTATCACTGATTGCCCTGAAATCTGCGAAATGATACCATTCTACGAACTAAGGGTTCAAACGCGAGCATATCTCCGATTTTTTACTTACCAAAGTTACTATTTACGCGCTCTCCGCTGTACAAAATGTGTAATGACATGAATGTTATAGCACTGCATTCTCTCTGCAAAGATCTGGATTTACTTACTTTGTCACTATCTCAATTCTCTAGCATAGTACAAAAACTTATGTTGCAAGTAAATGATTTGTAAAACTGAAAATTATAACAATACCTGCGTGATCCTGTTAAGCAAATTATTATTAAGATGCTACATTATGTACATCCTATATCTCTGTAATTGGTTCTCTAGAACTGCTGGGCTTTCTTTTTTCCAAATAAATAAATAAATAGTGTCTTAAATGAAATGAGATTTCAGAACGCTATAAAACCACTGAATCTCGAGATTTTTTTAGCAAAATACAATAATTTTAAACTAAATAGTTCACTTTTTAACACTGGTGAATTAATAAAATTACTGCAAATAATCAATGAGCGTCTAAACTATTAACCCTGGTTCATGTAAAATTTAATCAAATGTATTGAGTTCTCTGATTTCTTTTGAAAGCATGGAATTCTTTTAAACTATTTCCAGTCATCCCCTCTGGTCAACGTTTTACCTATTCGTGAATGAGGATTTATTCGTTTTTTTTATTCTGAAGAATTCTTTAAATTCAATTGAAATCTGTTCACACTTTTGGAATTTCCTTGATTTTTTAGAATCCACGTTGAATTATTGTAAATTCCTTCGAGTCTTTTGAGTTCTGCACAATTCTCTCGATTTCTTAGACTTCACATATAATTTTTTTAATTCTTTTAAAGAATTCAGTTGAAACCTTAAAAAAACTTTTTAGAATTACCTTAAAATCTTTAGAATTCATGTTTAATTGTTGTAAATTCCTTCATGCTTTTTGAATTCTGCAGAATTCTCTCGATTTCCTAGACTTCTAAGAAATTGATAGCATTCTGCAGAATTCCAAAGTCTTGAAGGAATCTACAATAATTTAACCTAAATTCGAATTAAGAGAATTAAAAAAAGTGTTAAAAGATTCAAAAGATTTGAACTGAATTCAAATACATCTGAAGATTTATGCACAATTGAGGAAAAACGTGTGCATCATAATCCAGTAGCTGTTTATCCGTCAACCAAAGTTGCTAAAGGAGGAGGGACCGTAGGACGATTTTTGGCCCAATTTAGATTTGGCCCAAAAAATTCGAAAAATTTTGACAGTATCTACTAACAAAAAGAAGTCAATATCACACTAAATGGACCACCCTCATCCCCCCTATTAACCTCAAGCACCCTTTACAAAAATGAAAACTTCACCGCTTCTATGCAGTGTTTTTGGGACAAACCCCAATAACAAAAATCCAGATAAATACATATATAGTTTTTTGGGGTCGCTGATTTTGTATCAGAGGTCCGTTGGCCAAAAACCTATGCATGTATTTTTCTGCATTTTTTATCGGATCTTCTCCGATTAGACTTTTAAATGACCTTGAATCTGATATGATGAAGTTCAACGGACCTCGGATTCAAAATCGTCGATCCCAAAAACCTATGTATGTATTTTTCTGGATTTTTCTATCGGATTTTGTGAAGTTTGACCTTCAAATGACCTTGTATATAATTGTATGGAGGTCAACGGACGTTGGATTCAAAATCAGTGATTCTAAAAACCTATATATGTATTTTTCTGGATTTGTGTTATTGGGTTTTTTCCCAAAAACACTGCATAGAGGCGGTGAAGTTTTCATTTTTGTAAAGGGTACTTGGGGTGAATAGGGAGGATGAGAGTGGTTCGTTTGATTTTGAATTGACTTCTTATTGTTAGTAGATACTGCAGGAATTTTTTCGAATTTTGTGGGTCAAATCTTAATCGGGCCAAAAACCGTCCTTAGAGACCCTACTCCTTTCGAAATAGTTGAAAAAAATTCCTGTTTTGAGAAGAATTCAGAAAATTAAAAATAAATCAAGTTACATCCTAAGTATTTCAAGAGAATTCTTAAAAATCTTTAAGTGAATTCAAAATATTACACGTTTAGTCTAGGAAAGCGAGAGAATTCTGCAGAATTAAAAAGGCTTGAAGGGATTTACAACAACTAAACGTGAATTCTAAAGATTTTAAGGGAATTCTACAAAGTTTTTGAAGGTTTCAACTGAATTCAAAGACTTCTACATAATTCTTCAGAATTCAAGAAACGTGCAAATCCTTATTCACGAGTAGTTAAACCGTTGACCATAGGTGATGACTTTGGAAATAGTTGAAGAGAATTCTATGCTATAGAAGAATTCAGAGAATTCAATACATTTGATTAAATTTTACATGTATCAGGGTTAATAGTTTTGACGGAACTTGATTATTTGCAATAATATGCGAAATATCTGGGCTCAATGAAATTATTTTTACTAAGCTCACCAAATTTCGGTGAACCTGGCCAAGATGAACATGTTTAAATATAAAAATTGATTTGGTTGCAAAGTTATTTTACGATTCGATCGAACTCGAGCCCATTCGATTTAAACAGGCAAATACATTCCTAATCGCATTTTTTTTATTTAATGCTGCAAGCAAGGTGAAGTTACCTACATGCAATTGCACTGCCCTGTAGTACCCAAAATACGTATCGGGCCCAAAAATCAATTGGGACATTTCTCTCGGGGCACCCTGTATTAAACGTATAATTAAGTAATTATGTGCCACATTAATAATAAAAAGGTAAACAAATAAGACCCATTCCAAATACTCCCTCTTTATTGGATCTACCTTCTCTTCATTTGAGACTGCCTTTGTTGTTCTCCCTCACTAAAAAAACTAGTTGCGTGGGACAAATAACAAAGTAGTAGGCTCAACTATTTTAGTTTTTAATATATGCCGCTGCTATTAAAGTGGTTGGGGCTACTACTTTTATTCGCAAGATAGGTAGTAGCTGTCCTTACTACTTTATTTGTTCTCGCTACAACTTTCGATGGTAGGTACTACTTTTAGATAAGTGTGTTTACTACTTTAAACAGTAAGCGTGACTACTTCAATTGGTAAGTATTACTATTAAATTCGTTATTTAGAAATAAATTAGTAGATCTTACTACGTAAAGTAGTAATCCTTACTATTATATAATCTAATATATTATAACTGTACAATGTTATATTTTCTTACTATTCATATAATTATATTCATCCCGCCGGCAAGCTGTATTGTCACCATGATGTATTCATACGAATTAGGGTACCTTTTCACGGAGGCCTGTTTTGAATTATTCGTGGAATTTATTTGACACAACGAGTTCGCACCTAGGTTTTAAATCAAACAAATGTGCCAAAAGCCAACAAAGTAACTAGAAATAAATCCTATGAAAAAATTAAATTCTATGATTATTTCAAGACAGGCCTCTGTGAAAAGGTACCTCAAGCGTAGGCTCATTCATGAAAGCATAACGCAATCGTCTAAATTTGCGATCTCCGTTTTTTAACGGATCTTTATTTTTCGGCACTCACACAATCCGAAAATCAAACAATTTTATCAGTATCTGTCGCTAATTTTTGAAGGATTTGTTCAATCGAGTAAGACTTTGATACGCTTCTTAAGGTTCCCAAAATTAAGGTTAAGTTCATTAAGCAGATATTTACAACCAAAATTTAAATTTTTAGAGCATTTTCGAAATTAAAAAATGTTTTTTTCTTTCAATTTTAGACATTTTTGTCAAAGCTTCTTATAGATAGATAGAAACCCTTCAAATTATCCAAATAAAATTTTTAATTTTGATGAAATGTTGAAAATGTTTAGAAAAATAGAAAAAAAACTATTTTTCTAAAAGATTAGGAAATTTTATTTAAATTCGTCACTAGATATCAAATATATTTAGAAACTCTGTCAGTTAAGTTTTTCTATTAGACAAAACTTTAAAAAGTTAGAGCTTTTTCAACAGGCAGAATCTATTATTAACCTTATACTCTCTTAAATAATAAACCAGAGTCTTGGAAAACCGCGCGAGCAAAACCGAAATAATCTAAATCTTGAAATCGAAGGAACTTGTGACTTGGAAATATTTTGCAAAGTCACATGTGAGTTGAGGGTCTGGATCAAGAAACTCTCCCAGTGCTTGAGATCGGGTAGAATTATTGCAATTTTCTAGGTCAGACAACTCAGCGGCGCCATGAACGAAAAACAAAATGTCATATAATGCATATTTTTTTTATATTTTCTTGCTCTTTTTCACAAAAAAAAATTTTTTTGTTCTATTAGTTTTCGAGAAAACAGGACGGCACTAGCTTGCCGGCAACTCAGCGGCGCCCTCTACGAAAACCATTTTAAAAATCAATAAATTAAACAAAATTACTAGGTTAGATGTTTTTGCTATTTTTTTGCTTTACAGTGAGCTATGAAACGCTTTTGTGAAGTCAACCCTTATTTAAAAAAAGTACCCCCATTAATGAAAAAGTATTAAAAAAAAGTATTACAAAAATGATTAGGCTAGATTTTTTTGCTATTTTTTCGTTTTACAATGAGCTATGAATAGCTTTTGTTAAGTTGACCCTTATTTACAAAAACTACCCCTTGTAATGAAAAAAAGTATTTACAAAAAGTATTAAACAAATGCCTAGGCTAGATTTTTTTACTATTTTTTTGCTTTCAAATGTTCTATTAAACACTTTTGTAAAATCAACCCTTATTTTAAAAAGCAACCCCCTGTTCTACATAAACGCATTTAAAAAAATGAAAAAATCAAGATGAAAAACACTTGTAAGAAACACTTGAAAAAAAATTTAAACACGATACTTTTAAAGCATAACTTAGGAGCAAAATTATTGTTCACCCATAATCGTTACAAAAACAACCACCGTATTTGTATCCGAATACAAAACTCAAGACTAAAGTCAAAAATTGTATACATTAACTATTGGCACTTTTGTCCTTCTGATTGTTGTGGTCTCTCATTATTCTCCAATGTAATATCAATCGCTTTTGTAAAATTAACTCATATATAAAAAAAAATATCCTGGAATGAAAACACGTATTGAAAAAAAGTCGATACCTACATAGATGGAACTTACTTATAAAATAGTATCATAGCACTTTTAAGCGTAATTATTTCTCACCCCTATTCGTTACAACAATAACCACCGCAATGTATATCATTTTCCCGTCTATGTATGTATATTCAAAAAATATAATTGACCTTTTTCGATGCAGCTTTAAATGCCTTTAATTAACTTCCAGCACGATAATTAGGTCTTTCAAGCTAGCACCTCTACAAACGAAATTCCGAAATTTCTCTGTATTATAATTTGGGGTTTTTTTGGGATCTTGAACGCAACAACAACCAATTTCTAAAAATCACCCCTACTAAAAATAAAACTACCCCATATTTACAAACTCAAATACAGAAAAAACAACAAACACTAGATTTTGGCCTTCCGAATGCACGCAAAAATCCAAAAGCTACCCCATTTTCAAAAAATCACATCCTTGCTGAAAATAAAATCTTCAAAACACAAAATTCACCAGATTTTTGGCTTATTTTGGGCCCTTGAATGCACCAAATCAAAGTTCAGAAAAACCACCGCTATGTACAAAAACACCAACCCACTAGTAAAATTTTTAACCTCGATATTGGCAATTTCGAAGAGCCCAAAAATTAGAGACTCCATTGATAATGGAAAATTTTCAAAAAGATAAATTTGTAAAAATTTCATATCTATGAGGTAGAGGGGTGTTAATTTTAAACGTTAAGGGTTGGAGCCCAAAAATCGGAGTGGGTATTTTCGAGAAGCTTAAAAATCAGCGACGCTATTAATAATGGAAAATTGGTAAAAAGATTACATTTTTACAATTTTATATCTACGTAGTATAGAGGGGTTGATATAAGATGTCAAGGAGTAAAGTCAAAAATCGGAGAGGGTATAATCAAGGAGCCCAAAAATCAGAGACCCCATTGCCAGTGGAAAATACTTTAAAAAATATTATTTTTTCGCAAAGTTATATCTACGTGGTATAGAGGGGTTGATTTTAGACAATCAGGGTTGGATTCAAATAATGAGCGCGGGTGTTTTCAAGGAGCCCAAAACTAAGAGGCTCCATTGACATTGGAAAATACTTTAAAAAGATTATTTTTTGGCAAAGTTATATCTGCGTGGTAGAGAGGGGTTGATTTTAGACGTTAAGGATTGGATCCCAAAAATCAGAGCGGGTATTTTCGAGGAGCCCAAAAATCAGAGATTCCATGGACACTGAAATATTCTCCAAGAGATTAATTTTTTACAATTTCATATCTACGTGGTAAAGAGAGATTGATTTTAGACATTAAGGGTTGAAGGTAAAAATTGGAGTGAGTATTTTCGAGGAGCCCAGCAATCAGAGACTCCATTGACACTGGAAAATTTTCAAAAAGATTTTTTTTATACAATTTTATATCTACGTCGTAGAGAAGGGTTGATTTCAGACATTAAGGGTTAGAGCCAAAAATCGGAAAGGGTATTTGTGAGAAATCTAAAAATCAGAACATCACTGAAACTAGAAAATTCTCAAAAAGATTATTTTTTTACACACTTTTATCGACGCTGTAGAAGGGGTTGATTTTAGACGTTAAGGGTTGTAGCCAACAAATTGGAGTGGGGATTTTCTAGGATCCTAAAAATCAGATACTCTACTGAAACTGAACAATTTTTAAAAATATTCTTTTTTACAATTTTATATCTACGTGGTAGAGGGCGGTTGATTTTAGACCTTAAGGGTTGGAGTCAAAACATCGGAGAAGTTATTTCTGAAAAACCCAAAAATCAGAGACTCTAGTAACACTGTAAAATTCAGAAAAATATTATTTTTGGATAAAGTCGTAATTGCCTGTTAAGGTGTGGCTGCTTTTTAACGTTTAGAGCTTCGAGTCAAAAAATCATTTTCGGTGTTTTTGAATGTCCCAAAAAGCAGAGACTCTAGTAACACTGTAAAATTTAAAAAAGATTATTTTTGGACAAAGTCAAGATTTCCTGTTAAGATGTGGCTGTTTTTTAACGTTAAGGCTTAAAGCCCAAAAATCGGTGCTGGTATTTTTGATGAGCACAAAAATTTTGTTTAATTTATTGATTTTCAAATAGTTTTTGTAGAGGGCGCCGCTAAATTGCCGGCAAGCTAGCGCTGCCCTGTGTACTCGAAAACTAATAGAGTAAAAAATTTTCTTCTTTTTGTAGAAAATAGCAAAAAAATATGCACTATATGAAATTTTGTTTTTCGTTAGTGACGCCACTGAGTTGTCTGACCTCAATTTTCTCAGGGGGCGGGAATCTTAAAAGTTTTAAATTTAATCATCTTTATATATAAACTTGTAGCAAATGATAAGGCAAAAATTTGTCTATTCTGTTCTTCAGTCGGAAAATTATTCTTAATAGCAAGCAAGAAAAACTGAACAAAAATTTTCTCTCCAAATTCAATTACTTTTTTAGAAATAAATCATCGTAGGTTGGGCAAATATTATTGGAATTGTTTAAAATTTCGATTTAATCCCGAAATATACCTTAGTACTGCCTATAAATTAAGAAAAAACTGTAAGTCGGCTATTATCTAATAATATTTAATTGAAAATTGAGATAGATCGATAATCTTGTTTTTTAGTTTCGCCGACAAAAAGTATCTAGGGAAGTTTAGAGTTAAAACTTTGTCCAGTGAGAAGTTTGTTTCTCATTATTAAGGGAAGATTTTTGGAAATATTGAAATCTATTCAAGCAAAAGTCGCCAAAATTCAACTTGATAGCTCTCTTAAGACTCTAAATTTGTACAGATGATTATTTTTTAATTTATCTAAAAGGTTTGCCATATGTAAATAAAGTCTAAACCTTCATATAGTTCAAATTGGAAAGAGAAAAAGTTTTCGATTAATCAGAGCGAAGGTCTTCCATTGCTGCGTTCCAGCTGAAGATTTAAAAAAAAATTAATATTCCACAAATTTTGGGGAATTTTAGTTACATAAATTTATGCATTTTTAAGAGTAGAATCAAACCGAAGGGCCTATGGCAAAGCCATCGAACGCGTCCTCGGGTTGCGGATAGAGGGTCCCTGTACCAAGGGTTTCTGCTGAATATAGTTATAAAAATAAATAGGCAGTCGTGGACAATTGTCCAGGGGTGGTCCCGAAGGAATTCACCCCCAAACGGAGGTGTGAAAACCTTGCCGAAAGCTGAATGGCACCTGGGTGAGGTGTCTAGAACGGTGACTCTGGGATACCGGGCGACCTCTCAGAGTACGCAGCCTTATCCTTGCATGCGGGGCTCTACAAGGATGGACGAACGCCATTCCCTAGCTTCTCGTGGGAACAACAATGACAACACCAAACATGGTTACAGTAAGTGGGGTTCAAAACGACAGAACGCGCAGGGCTCCCGATAATGGTTCGGCCAACAATGCCGACCAATCTAGAGCTGGGGGAGCCAATGATAATTGATTCAATGCGATGGAACGGCGGGATCTCGTGACCTTTGGGTGGACGGAGCGACTGAATCACGACTTGCTAGAGTGCTAAGATGCGAGTGTGGCCCCTGATTGGGGTTAGATGGCACGGCTGCATGCTCTGTGGTGCGAGAAACACCCGGAGCTATCGCACTTTTCGCAGCAGCGTCTGCGAAACCATGCTGAACTACTCCGAGAAAGGAGAGAAAGCCTAAAGATCTGGCTGAAATGGATGACGAGCTTCGTGGACATTTTTCCGGAGAATCCGACCTTTGGGCTATCAATTATTCTGTGTGTAATGCAGCGAGAGCTTTGGCCGATGCGAAACGTAAAACAAAACCAACGGTCGATCATAAGACCAAAAGACGAATGCATCAACTTTCCATAAATATAGGCTGTGCAAGACAGTATGCGTCCCGATTTCAGTGTGTGATTGACTACATCACATCTGGCAGGAATTTTACCGCCAAGGTTCGAAAGTTCGCGCGCGAACTCCGAACCCGTTATCACACACTTAACAAGTCAAAGCTGCTGACCATCAGGCAGCATATTGTTGAGAAAATACGGATACTATCTGACGCTAAGAGAAGTCTAGAGCGGAGGGAGAGGTGGGTCAGAGAAAATCAACAGTTTCTCTCTGACCCATCTCGACTCTTCCAAGACCCTCCAGTTACTGTTGAACACCCACCTAAACCAGAGGAGGTCGAAGTATTTTGGAGAGAAGTTTACGAAGTGCAGCATAGACTGGACGAAGACTCAGAAAATATAAATAGCTTCAAGGAGCTATGTAATACCCTCATAACACCTGATAAAGAATGCCCACCCATTACTACCGAGGAGGTGAAAAAAGTATTAAGAGGAATGAAGAACTATTCCGCACCGGGACCATATTGTATCAAAACCTTCTGGTGGAAGAAGTTTTCTTCAACCCATCAGCATTTGGTCCGTTTTTTCACCTCATATTTAAAATCGGAAAAGCCGATTCTGGATTGGTTGGTGGAAGGGCGCACAATACTCCTGCCGAAAATAGGCAATTTAGCTGACCCGAAGAAATACAAGACAATCACTTGTCTGAACACACTTTATTAGATATTCACAGCTATCCTAAATGATAGGATTGTTCGGGCAATTAAACCTGTGTGGCAAGAAATATATTAACAACGAGGCTCAAAGAAAGGCGTAGCGGGATGTCGGGAGAACCTGCTCATCGATAGATTTGTCTGCAAAGACGCAGCATTCTACCAGCGTGACCTATCGATGGTCTGGAATGATTATCGGAAAGCTTTCAATTCGACCTCCCATAGACTTATCATCTGTCTTTCGCAAGTCTTAAAGGTTCATTCGCAAATAGTTAGGTGCATAGAGAGATTGATGCCGCTTTGGAAAACCAGATTTACGATCTCATCTGGAAAAAATCGTGTGACAACTAACAAGGTCACCTTTCAGAGATTTGTCTTTCAGGGCGACACCATAAGCCCACTCCCCTTTTTCCTAACATTATTACCACTATCTCTAGCACTTCGCCATTCCAATGGGTACTTGTGCGGCAAACCTGCAGATCGAAAGTACAAGGTCCATCATGTACTTTACATGGACGATCTTAAGATATATGCTAAAAACAAAGAGCAACCACATCTAGCTCTAGAGATTGTCGAACGATATACTAAGGAAATTGGAATGGAATTTGGGTTAGACAAATGCGCCAAGGTGTATTTGAAGCGAGGCAAACTGAATGGCTTCCCTGAAGATCCTGAGCTCGTTGATAGAAACACTATACGACACCTTTGCGCTGGAGAGACTTATAAATATCTGGGCGTGCCACAGAGCCGCATTCAGGATCTGACATCTATAAAGGATACTCTCCGCAGCTGATACAAACGTCTCATCCGGCAGATTTGGTCGTCTGAACTGTGATCGAGGAACAAAGTATCTGCAACGAACATGCTTGCCGTCCCGGTAGTACTCTATTCATTTGGAGTAGTTCCATGGACGAAGAACGACCTTAGATCCCTTGAAATTGGGACAAGAAAGGTTATGCACATGAACAAAAGCATGCATCTTTAGTCTTCCGTTCCGCGAGTGTACATCTTACGCCGCAAAAGGAAGAAAACCTCTTCTTAAAATGGTCAGGAGTCACGAAGAAGTGGGCAAAGGAGCGTTTCTGTTCAAAGCAGCGGAGGAAGCTGCTGAAACACTCGGACTTAACTTCAGTATTTGGGGTGAGCAAAATGCATCAAATCTAATCCATCTCGAGTACTCACTCCTGAAAGCCCGGATTAAGAAAGCACAAGAGAAAAACTTTCGTGAACAGCTCCTAGATAAGAAGATGCACGGTATCTTCCACAGAAATGTGAAGGATCAGTCAATGTCTTGTGAGCTAACGTTTGCTTTCCTTCAATCGCCCGGATTGAAGTCTGGTACAGAGGGTTTCATTTTTGCATGCCAATGCGGTGTCATTTCCACCTTAACATACCGTCGCCACATTTTGAGCCAAGACATTCCCGATGATAGCTGCAGGGCGTGCCATGCACACCTCGAGCATTTAGCTCACATACTATCTAGTTGTCCAACACACGCGGGAACGACCTACATTCAAAGGCACAATGCGGCACTAAGAGTACTTTATTACCATCTCTGTCACTCCTACGGCATTCACCTTAATATCGCTCCTCTAAATGCTCCTAGGGAAATTGAGTCAATTGTCGAGAATGGAAAGTGCCGTATATACTGGAACTTTATATTCTCGACAATTGTTTCTGTTGCTCACTCGACGCCTGACATGGTTCTTCTTGACTTCGACAAGCGAACCATATTCGTTATCAAATTTTCGGCGCCAGCTGACAAAAACATCATAGCCAAGGAGAATGAAAAGAAAGAGAGGTATCGAGACCTTATAAGGGAGTTGCAACGACTGTACCCGGAATATTCTGTTAAACTAATCGTCCTTATCATCGGCGCTCTTGAAGGTGCTAAGCTTTCACTCGCTAGTGGCCTAAAAAGCATCCCTGTGTGTCAACAATATGCTAAAACACTTGCGGGAAAAATTCAGAAGGCGGTAGTCCTTGGGTCGCTCCGTGTTCTTGGGGTTCACAAGGCTTTTGCTGGATCGTCGCACAGTGGGGTAAAATCGGAAAACGAGGTTCAAAATGACATTTAGAACGCAATTATGCACCGATTTTAGAATTTTTTTTTTTTGAAAAATTCAGAACTAAAT
>NC_046657.1:165332644-165337199 GCF_010883055.1 Belonocnema kinseyi
GACATAAAAGAAGCTAGAGAAGTATGCCAGGACATGAAAGTATGGCGGCAAATAGTTAATAAAAAGAGTGTCAGTAGAGTGAATGACGCCTGAAACAAAAGACCTTGGCTACTAATGGACCCAAGTGCCGGTTGCGCGGGACATTTTTAAATACGTCGGGTGAATAACACCCGTTGTGCCATTTACGTGATAAAAAAGAGTTGTGCCAGTTAAGGGTTAAGATGTAACGCCACTCTAGCGGCAGAAAAAAACCAAACTTTGACGATTTATTTTGGGATATGAAAAAAGTGAGAGAATTAATTTTTAAAGGGTTTGTTTAACACATATTAAACAATGAAAACAATAATTATTTTAACTTTGATACAAGGTGGTGGCGAAAGAGTCCGTCTTGACAATCGTCTTTTTTTAAAAGACCTTCACGGGAGGACGGTTTTCTCGTAAAGTATAAGACCTGGAATGAAAAACCAAAAAATTTATAATTGATATAATATTGGCTACAGAACTACGTAGGGTTTTTTTAAACTCAAATTTTATAGAAATGGTGCACTTTGGAAGAAATAAATTGATTTTTTGCAAAAAAGCAGTTAACTGTTTATAAAAAACTTCATATATAATCAAAACACAGCTACGTCCTTCAACAGAGAATATAATTGTGAAGTTTCCGTCAAAATTTAGAATCATTCCATGAAACGATGTTCAATTAATACATCATCCCAGTTTGAAAAATGTTATTTAAAAAAACGCGTTTACAACTGACAAAAACTCTTGAGTTGACAATTGCATTCTCAAAATAATTTATTAGGTCTCGTTAGCACTTATATTATAATTGAACAAATACGCTCTAACGTAAAATAAAAAATTAGGCAATACAACCAAATTTTCGGTGACCTGCAATTAAGGATCAATATTTTCATTTAATTTAATTATAATCCAGTGTCCAGAAATTTTATTAAAAAATTACTAAAGGCCTACATTTTTCACAAAATTCTAGGCCGGCTCGAATTTTCAATCGATTAGAGGGCGAGTAAGAAGTAGGGCCACTTTTTCACAAAAGAAATTCTTTCAAATAATGTTTCACGTAGGGCACTTTCCAAGCATTTCTTTACAAATCTTTACGAATAAATTAAACATCAGATCTTGCAAATAAAACTAAATTTTAATTCGGCAGCGTCCAAGGAAGTCATTACAATCAACAATTGAGGGCAAGGGTGTCACGCGTTCCCTAAATTCTGTTTATTTATAAATTTACCATAACATTTCAATTTTCTTACTTTCATTTTTAAAATAAAAATACAGTTTCAAAATTCCTTGACATGAGCAGTAATCATGACTGTGTTACAAAACAAGACATAATTCATGTATTTCTTTTTAAAAATGTCGCATGGTGCATAATACACTACTTGGTGACAGCGGTGGGATAGCTGTACCAAAAATTTTAAAGTGATATCTTAAACTTAAGCCACGTATTGAATATCACACCTCTAGAGCAGAACATAATTTTTGATCATGAAAATTGCCTTTGAATCTACGAAGATGATAATTCAGTTTCAGCCTTACAACATTGATCGTAGCACCATAAAGATTTTGATTCTGTGGAATAAAATTTCTATTCTATAAATAAATAAAAGAGAAGTAAGTCATCCAATGTTCCACCATTTTCCGTTTAAATGCTCAAAAAATTCAAATAATTAGTACGTTTAACCGTTTTGAATTTAACGCTAATTTCAGGGTACCATATACCTGCAATAAAAATTAGCCTTGGTAGTGTGAATGGTACCACTTCACAAGGTATCGTTTCCCTCGCACTTGAGATACGAAACGTCACCTACTACTGTCAACTTACTTTTTTTTAGGGTAAAACAATCGACGAATTTCGTACCCCAACTAGAAGTGAGATGGAACATTATCTCATTCTAAGTATTTAGAATAAGCACGTCATTACTAAATTATTCTACACAATTTTCTGAAACGAAATTTAGGTAAACAACTTCAAGCTTATTAGAATGACATATTCTATTATTCATAATTAAGAAGCATATTATTACATACAATATTTACATTCTCATCAGGGAAGGTATTAGATTTCTGTCAAATTTAACCCCCCTCCCCCCGTTTTTGTCAAACGTCCACGTTTCGAGGCTCCCTGAATGCGAAAGTAGGTTTTTACGAATGTGTCTGGCTGTACATATGCCTACATGTATAGCTGTATATATGTCTGTCTGCCTGTAAGCAAGATAACTTTTGAAAAAATTATTCTATTAGATTGGCCTTTGGTACACTCGCTTAGTGTCCTAAGCATACAAAATAATGAAAAATCCAAAAATTACGTTTTTCGGCCAAACTATTCGAAATACGGTGAAAGATGAGTAGACAAAAATTGTGCATTTGAAAAAGATTTACAAATTTGTTTTCAATTACTTTTTGATAGAATTCGTAGTAAAATCAGCGGAGCGAAAGTAAAATTAGCGGGGCGAAAGTAAAATTTGCGGGGCGAAAGTAAAATTTGCGGGACGAAAGTAAAATTTGTGTGGCATAAGTGAAATTTGCGGAGCTAAAAATCACTAAGAATAATCAAAAATCAAAAATTGCAATAGTGGTCAAAATATGAAAAGATAGGAAAAAAAATGATAAGAAAAACATTGTGCAACCAAAAAATATCTACAAATTTTTTATTAATCACTTTTTTACAGGACACTTAGTTTTTGTTCTATTTATGAAAAAAATATTAAAAATACAAAAATTCAATTTCTCGACACACGACACAATGTAAGAACAAATAAATAGATATCCTTTGTTTCTATATTTAAATTTGATTTAACCCTTGCGTTGCTACCCAAAAAAAACTTACAGCGTCTGCCACCCGGGTACCTGGGTATCCCGCCAACGAAATTGTTATTAAAAGTCCATTGTAACTTGAAGTAACTATGTCTATTCAATCAATACTTAATTATTCATATTCTAGGAAGGTATTCCTACTTGAATATAATAATTTAATAATGTGCAGTGACCATGGTAGTACTGAAATAGATATAAAACGTGCACAGCTACATCGCAAATTTCTTGTTTCCCAGGAGACTCGGTATTACGCCCAAGAATTCAAGAAAATTCAATTAAAAATGTATATATTTTGTTATTATTTATAAAATTATCCATATTTACTTCATATACTATTATAAAAAACTTTATTTTTATGATATATTGTATGAAAATCATGCTTTTTCTTTCCGGGTACCCGGGTGGCTCCGCCTTGCTTTTTTTTAATTACAAGGCCTATCTTTATTAGAAAAAAAGCTATTTAACAAAACATACGCCGATGGATACCCGGGTACCCGGGTGGCAACACAAGGGTTAATATGTTTTGAAACCTAAAATGCCATTGTGAAGAACATCTGCTTAAGTTGGATTTGTTCATAAAGCCTGACCTTAGTAAACAAACTACTAGATTCAAAAAGAGAAATTTGGGTTTCAAAATTGATTGTTATAAGTCTTGGGCATAGCTACCATTACACGTTTTCTCTTAAGCCCTTCATTGCAGGGCTCCTCTAAACTGGACAAATGTCTAATCTCCTCTAGGTAAAAATTTGCAAACCAGGAAAATTGAAGGTAGAGATTGACCGTAAGCAGACGTAAACGACGTAAACGACATTTTCCCACTTCTAATTAATGTTGTCCAATAGGGACTGCTATCCCTTCCTAGGATATTTTGTAAGTGCATTCTGCACTCGATCTCTCAAAAATATCAGGGAATATCAGAGGTGTGTCTTTACCACGCTGTACACACTTTAAAAAATAAATTATGGTAGATAAAATATCGTATCTTTTTTCAGCACATCAAAAATAAGGATAATATCAGCAGTTGATATTATCTTCCGGCAAACATTTGACTCTTGTTCCTTATATTTGTCAATAATTTTACATAGTATTCAAAAAGTTGAACAATTTATCCTGATGCACGGAGAAAAAGATATCGCACAATGATATCGCAAAACCTCTATATTGAAATAAAGCGCAATATGATAACGTACAATCAGGTTCCGGAGCTTTGTACGCTATTATAGTGCACTATTATCGCTTGGCCACTATTAGAACCCTCATACATATAATATAATAAAAAAATAATGTAATGTAAAATCTTGCAATGTAAGATATCACGAGTTTACGCTATTATAATGTGATAATCACGATATATAGCGCAGGAATTACGGTATATATTGCAATTCTTGCGATATTGTTTTCTCCGTGTGGCTTTTTTCATGAAAACAAAAATTGCCAGGGCTGTTGCATTTACAAAATTCCAAAAAACACCGAAATGAACCTTTTAAGCCAAATAACGGAAGATATCAAAGTCCAGAAAAGAAAAGGTTTGATTTTTAAATGCCCCACAAGATTATCATGACAACCTTTTGATTTTTTTTGATAAATCAAAGATTCAAATTTCGACAGAATACAAAATAATGGAAAATCCAAACGTTACATTTTTTCATGCAACAATTTCACAGTATTTCAAAGCTTCTCAAATATATGCATACATATAAACACACACATACACACACAC
>NC_046657.1:165337299-165339616 GCF_010883055.1 Belonocnema kinseyi
CGGCTAAAAATTAAAAATGCTATATTTTATTCTTCTGAAGTCAATCGTTTGTCAATACTTAAGATAGGGCTTTTAAAAGATGAAAAAAGTAGAACGAATATATACAAAAAGTAAATCATTCACCTCAAGATAATAGCAGGTTAATATTATCAGTTTTACGATTATGTCATAGTCAATATTCATAGTTCGTGAATTGCCGCATTATAGCAAAAAGAAAATAATTTAGTAAAAAAATGCTAAATGTTTACTTGTAAAACAACATCTCAATCAAGACTTTTGACTTGCTGACATGACCTCAAGCTAAAGAACGGTTTATGAAAAAAATAAAAACAGTATCAAGATTAATTTCAATGTATTTTGGACACGGCACCAATACGTTTATTAATAAAATTTGGTTATCATAAAATTATTTGTCTAGTAATAGCTGATATGTATATTATGTACAATTTTTTTTTTAATTTGATTAAAAGTAATTTGTTTAGTAGTAGCTAATTAAAGAAAAAAACTTGCAGTCTATAGTTTACGATTGTTTAGTAGCATAGACAAAAAATATCGAGTAAAACTAATTTTTCTAAGAAATCTATTGCTGCCTCTTCCAAGATGCATTGAAACTAATTTGGTTCTATTTTTTCTGCTTATCCTATAAACCGTTCTTTACTTGCAGGTTATGTCAAGTAGTTGAAATTCCTTGATTATACCGATTGCACCCAAATTCTGATACTAAAACTTATGAAACTAATATAAATCTTCCTCGCAAGTACGAATAGCATGTAAGTTTGAAAAAATGATTTTGATTTTATGAGTCAAGAAATTATAACCTCAAATACTATAGTACACTATTAATTAAATTTTTAAAATATATTATTCAGGTCTTTATGGAACTTAAAAAAACAAGGGGATAAATTTTATTGCTTTCATCGCTATTGGAGTAACATATGAAAACTTCAATAGCGACGAAATCAAGAAAATTTGAGCCTTCGTTTTTTTTAAGTTCCATAAAGGCCAGAATTATATATTTTTTAAATTTAATTAACAGTGTACTAGAGTATTTGAGGTTATAATTTCTTGACTAATATAATCAAAATCATTTTTTCAAACTTACATGCCATTCATACTTGCGAGGAAGATTTACATTAGTTTCATAAGTTTTAGTATCAGAATTTGGGTGTAATCTGTATAATGAAGGAATCTCAACTACTTGACATAACCTGCAAGTAAAGAACGGTTTATAGTATAAGCAGAAACAATAGAACCAAATTAGTTTCAATGCATCTTGGAAGAGGCAGCAATAGATTTCTTAGAAAAAATTAGTTTTAGTTGATATTGTTTGTCTAATAGTAGTTATTTGAATTATGTTATCTTCTATAACACACACACACACACACACAAAGTTAAAATTCTAAGGCCGACTCATGACCTTGAAGCATCTTTCCATAGGAAATCTAACCTACCACAATGAAAGGGTTTTTCTCGCGGACCAACTTGAATTTTATTTTAAATATAACAAAAAACAAAAAAATACTTTATTTGTTTATCTATTACAATATTTCTAGGTTTCAATGCCTAATATCTTAATAAAACCTACAAAAGACAGGATGGTGGAGTTGTGGCGGCGCTGTTCCTCATGATTCGAAAGAGGGCGCATGCGCGACCGCGTGTTTGGTTAGCTCAAAGAAATTCCTTGGTAGAGTTAACAAATAGGGTGGGTTATTTATATTATGGTTATTTATATTATTTATGGACAAGTGTTTAAGAATGGCTCTCTTCGACGAAGAGGGTGTGGATCTCGAAACAATAAGGGTACGTGGGTTAGCGTTCGCAGATGATAAGGTTGTTATGGCAGAGTCTATCGAAGACCTACAAAGATTGTTGAATAAACTAGATGCAAGCATGAAGAGCATGGGCCTAAAAATTAACGCAAATAAAATAAAAACTATGGTGTTCGAAGGAAAGAGTGAGAAAACACTATGCAATATTTTATTAAATGATGAGAGAATTGAACAAGTCGATAAGTTCGTATACCTTGGTAGCTTATTTACTAGGGACGGGAAGATAGATGAGGAATTAGATAGACGAATAAATGAAGGTGAGAAGGTTATTGGTAGAGCAGGTCCCCTTATCAGAAGTAAAAATATATCAAATAAAGCTAAAATGGCAATACATAATTCTATATTTGTACTGACTGTACTATACAGTAGCGAGAGATCGACTTATGAAGAAAAAGATAAGAGTAACATTAACGCAATTGACATGAGATTCATGCGCATAATATGCGGGAAAACCCTGATGGACAAAGTAAGTAACGAGATAATTCTAA
>NC_046657.1:165339716-165340734 GCF_010883055.1 Belonocnema kinseyi
GGAAGTTAGATCCGCAAACTTACTTTTTCTAACAAATTTAAGTTGTGCTAAATTGTGCTAGACTTGTGCTCATTTGTGCCGTAAATAGTTTTTTGAAAAATCTCAAATTGGTGATGTAAATGGAGATATATTTGTAACTTGGTATTAATAAGTGTGCCTTATAACAGAAAAAAGTTTGAGAGTAGGAAAAAAAGTTTTCTGTGCATTTGTTAACCTAGAAAAAGCTTTTGACAAGGTAGATAGAAGTAAACTTTGGGAAGTCCTGAAAGAGTATGGAGTCAATGGGAAAAGAGCTAAAGAGCTAAAGTGCTCTGGACGAGCTAAAGAGCTAAAGAGGGAAAAGAGCTAGAAGAAAAAAATACATTGATTCAATGAAATGCATTTTATTTACGGAGAAGACTTCTAAATAATCATTGATACCCTGAAATTTAATTGTAATTAATTAAAACACTTCTTAAATAAAATTAATTTCATCAAATCAATGCAATTTTGTTCTTTTAGCTTTTGTTTCACACACAGAAAATATTTATTTTATTTACAAAAAGACTTTCTTCTCTTAACAAAATAATTGTATTGCTTTAAGAAAATTATTTTGTTGAGTCTGCTTAAGTTTGGTTTGTTCTACAAAAACAAATTTTGTTGAGCCTACAAATATTTGGTTTATTCAACATAACTATTTTGTCAAGTCTACACAATTTTAGTTGAGCCTAAAAAATAATTTTATTGAGTTTACAAATATTTGGTTCGTTTAACCAAATCAATTTTTTCAACCTACAAAACATTTTATTATGCCTACCAAATTTTTTGGTTAAATCAACAAAACGGATCAACAAAAAATTTGGTTGGCTCAACAAAACAGTTTTGTTGCGTCTATAGCAACCAAACTTTTGTTCGGATAACCAAACATTTTTCTCAGTGTATATATTGTTTTTATAGCTTGTAGGATCCATCCATTGACTCCCTACTCTTTCAGGACTTCCCAAAGTTTACTTCTATCTACCTTGTCAAAAGCTTTTTC
>NC_046657.1:165340834-165357171 GCF_010883055.1 Belonocnema kinseyi
ATTTCTCATGTTGACAATTTCTGTACTTTTGTTTCCTTTCATTTTTGTATAAAGTAGTTTCCTGCTTCCTTCAAAGTCGTTTTGTATTTTTATCTCTTCTTCTGCTCTAATTGTATCTTTACTTTCTTTAACGTTTTTTTAAATAGAATCGGCTTTGTAGTCATTAGTTTAATTTAAGTAAGTTAAACAACATTTGAAAAAAAACGATAAGAAGTGAGTTTTTGTAATTAAAAATTCATAACTCACGTAATTTTTAATATTTTTTCCTAAAACTGTAGGGTGATGCTCCTAAAATACTACACGTAAAAAAAATTATTGCATTATTGATTCTTCCAAAAATGGTATTTATTTTGCAAAATAAAAACTCTATTTTATGGTCCAATAAAACAAAAATAGTTCAAATAGTTTTTAAAAAATAGTTATTGAAAAATAAAAAAGTAACATAAAAAAAACTGTTTTTCAAAGGTGTTATTACTCTTGCAAATCTATACAATCGCTTCAAAGGCGTTGCACAGTTCTCATGGCACATCGGGCAATGGCAAGCGATGTCAAGCGATTGCTTGTTCACGAACCGAGCGTCGCTGTAAATTGCAGGCCACCTAAAAGAGCAAGAGACTATAAAATAATACAAAAAAATATTTCAATTTAGATGATAAACTTAAATTGGAAATTAAACAACAATCAGCAATATCAATGGCACAAATTTTGGTTGAAAATCACTTTTTTTGCTCAGTGACGGCACAACGGGTATTAAAGACCCTTTTGACGCTTCCCGCTCTATGCTAAACAAATTTACCTTTAGTTAGTGATGTCAATTGCTGGTAAAAGTCGACACGTGGTCCATTTTCTCGAATTTAGTACGGTTAATTCGAGCTTAGAAATTTGTTGGGGTCTTTTTTTACCGATTGTGCCAGTTCAGGGTTAAGTAACGCGATTTTTTTTATTTAAATCATTTTGTCCTTTTAAGTATTATGGCAATTTTATTCTCGACTTTATTTAAACGCCAGAAAAGCTCGTTAAGGGATATAATCACAATCCTTTAGAATAATTTCGTTTATGAGCATTTTACGAAATTTCACGTAAGATTAGGCTTTTTTAATATAAACATTTCTAACTGATATATGGTGTCTTTATGATATAAATGTATTTTACCTGGATTTTCCTGCAATAGCTTTTTCCATAGTAATCTATGTAACTAAACGAATAAATCCTTTTCAATATACTTTTGTATTTTAAATATAGATTTTATATAATTATTTCATTAGAAAAACTATATCTAAGATTTTAATTAAGTTTTAGTTTCTTCACATGGACCAGTGGTTACAACAGAAGGTACAAATCCATAAGGAGGCGTAGAATCCTTAGAATCTTTTGAACTTTTATGCGATGAGTCGTTCCTTTTTTTAACTGGTTTGCTAGAACCACTGAATTGTACTATAAATTTTATTTCGTCTATCAGTTCCTCTTTAACTGAGACCTATAAATTAGGATTTATCATTAGTTTATTTGGAATTCTGTGTTCTCTTGCAATATTTTACTTACATTGTACTTAAATGAATTGCATCCTATTTCCCATAACATTTCCACCAATGTCATGAAAAAGGACAGGACAATACCAACTGCCAAGACTAAGTATACTCCTCCTAAATTTGACAGATTTAGCTTACTAGGTGCGCTCGTCCCAGAATCTTGCTGCAAAGTCGAAGTTGTAATATATTTTCTCCAAAAATATCAAATAAAGTATGTTATTGAATTTATAAAATATGTCTATAAAGGGAAGAAAATCGTTTCCTCAGTTTCGTACCTCACATCTTCCACCTCCACGTTTTTGTTTCCACCACTGAGTTTTCAAATTAGCAAGTATTCCATTCTCTTGAAGTTGAAGCACACCAGAACTCAAATCATTACGGTAAGTTGAGTCTAAAGTAAGATTATTTTTAATAATTATAATTTTAAAAGTAATTATAGCGATTATAAGTTTGTAATCAAGTTTCCGCAACTTACTTTTTCTCATAGCGATTCCGTAGCCTTTTTGGTCAAGAAGACCATTGACTTGATCAAGGTCACATTCTCTTTCGCTTAAATATTCAATTGTGGAAGATTCCATAAAATATGCATAATCGCCTTTCAGTACTTTATCCTTTCCTTCGTCATTTGAATCAGTCAAACATTCTGCAGCATTGTCCATCATGAATTTGTACATATTTTGATACATAGAATTGGTCGAATGCTGAATTAAACAAAAAATGTTTGTGAATGTAAAGAATTTTTAACCTTCGCGTGTCAAGGGTAACTTACTTCAAAAAATGAGAGTGTCGAGCCACCACGTTTTGCACCATACTTTATCTTATCCTGACTGGCGAGCTCTTTAACGTTTGTGAATAATGTTTCAACAGGTTCTGCAGTCAAGAATGCAGCGAGATTGGCAGTATAGGAGTTTGCCATAATAAGACAGAAAAACCACCAACTTCCGGCTAGCATTCTCGTTGAAACACCTCTGTAATAATTAGAATTATTACACTAGATTGTTATAGGAATATTTTTTATTCCACACTCGACCAAAATTGCCAACTTTTGCCCCTAGAAATAGGGGAAAAAGTAGCATATATTTCCCGTAAAGCGCATTTTCGGTGGAAAAGTAAAATGAGCGAGAAAAAAATAAAATTTGCGGGGCGCAAGTAAACTTTGCGGGTTGAATGTAATGGGGGCTATAATAAGGCAGAAAACCCACCAACTTCCTGCCAGCATTCTCGTTAAAATACCTCTGCAATAATTAGAATTATTACAGTAGATTGTAACAGGAACATTTTTTATTCCACATTCGATCGAAATTGCCACCTTTTGCCCCTGGAAATAGGGGCAACAGTAACATATATTTCCTATAAATTGCATTTTCGGGTCGAAAGTAAAATTTTCGAGTCGAAAGTAAAATGAGCGAGGCAAAAGTAAAATGAGCGAGGCAAAAGTGAAATGAGCGAGGCGAAAGTAAAATGTGCGGTGCGAAAGTAAAATGTGCAGGGCGAAAGTATTAAGGGCCATAATAAGGCAGAAAATCCACCAACTTTCGGCTAGCATTCTTGTTGAAACACCTATGTGATAGTTATAATTATCACACTAGATTGTAACAGGAATATTTTTTATTCCACACTCGACCGAAATGGCCACCTTTTGCACCTGAAAATAAGGGCGAAAGTAGCACATATTTTCCGTAAACCGCATTTTCAGGGCGAAAGTAATATCAGTGCAGCAAAAGTAAAATTTTCGAAGCAAAAGTAAAATGTGCGGGGCGAAAGTAAAAAATAGTCAATCAGAACTCGAGCCGCGAACAAAGCTATAGAATAATACGTCGGACTCGCATTTCAGGACCCAAAGGTGGTCAGGTAACACGGAATGAAAGTAGATTTTTCCCTCGGGTAATTACTTTCTGTGGTAACAATCTGCTCCTTTCGCCCCTTGTTACACAATGTACTATTAAGTAAAATGTTCATACATACATAGGTGCGAGTTCAGACCCTTGCTGCATCATAGCACCAATAGTGAACCAATAAGCGTTTTTAAGAGAGAATTGATTATAGAGCTCTTCAGGTTCTTCAATACAAGGATAGGGATTGTTCCACTCTTCCGGACACATTCTTCCAATAATGAAAAATTCGAGTGACACAAATATCCAAGCGCCAATTGTGTAAATCCAAACCTCATTAGAAAATGGTGACAAGAAGGACATCAACTTTGGTGGAGCTTTCTTTGGTTTTGTGAATAAGATACTGATTCCTAAAAATTTAATTCAATCGTTGAGGTATTTGAATTATACACTGAGGATTATTATACTCGCGCGCGAAACATTAGATTAACATACTAACCTAGATTCATAAAGGGCATAGTAAAATCCACTGCACTCTCACGTTCAGCTGTAATTGTCAAGTCCGTAATTGCTAACTCGGCATCCTGCAATTACAGATCATTAATAACAATTTGAAAAACTATCAAGTTTGAAGTACAATTCAAAATAATGTAGAATACCAACATTATCCATTATCTTCCTGAGCATTCCAGTCCATTGTCCGGTTTTATTGTCGTAACTTCCATAAACTGGATCATGTTGTACAAAAGTATAATTAAAACCCAATGCTTTGCTTAATTCAATAATAACGTCTACTCCGAAGCCTTCAAATCGATCATTGCCTACTTTCTTTATTGATGATTCTTTCAGCATTGCATACGGTTTTGTCTGTGAATCATAAAAATTCAAACAAATCGCAAATGAAAAAGAAAGAATCATTATTTTTATGATTGTTCTACAAACCAGTGATATGAGTACTCTAAAAGTCATATTTCGGAGAGTTAACCCCGCATTCGGATCAGTTACAGTATTTTCCGGTATCCAGTCAATGTTAGTGGTACTGTTCCAAGTTCCAATTTTTGTTATTCCATTCCAACCAACATTCAAAATGTCAAGCTGAAAGTCCGTACGAAATCCGTAGGTGTCAAATTTCACCAAACCTGTTAGGCCTCGCATTTCAGTCTGCAAAGAAGAAATAAATTCAGAAAAAATGTACGAAAATAAATAGATTGTAACATAATTTTAGGCTATACATATTTTGATCTTCATAAGATCTTACAGATCTTATGAAGTTGCTCAGGCTTATTCCATGTTCCCAGCTTTCAGATCCATCACAGGGCAACTGTTTCAATTCACCCTTAACAGAATCACTGAGTTGCTTAAAAGCTCGTGCAAAAAGTTGAACTCCATCGAACATTAAAGCTTGTTCTAAAGTTAGCTGGTTTGCTTCAGTTATCCCTAGGGGTGCAAAGAAATCTTCTATTATTCTGCGGACCATGTAATCTTCAGGGTCTATCAATCGAACTGCGGTCAAATTCATCCCCGAATATTGAAAAGGTTCTAGGTCAAGAGTGTGTAAGTCCTGAAATAATAAAGTACGTGTATTTTTTAGAGTAGATAATAATGTAGTTAGCATATTTTTGAATATTTCGATGTATCTAAATGAAAGCACCATGTCCCGGCAGAAATAAATAGAAAGGTTTTCTATTTTTGAATGATTTGATGTTTCTAATGTTATTTAAATTATATTTTGAAGCTTCCATACTTGTCATTCGAGATGAAAACTTTTTATTTCTTCCTACCGAGATAGCACCCTGTATAATTTGTATACATCGATTCGGTTTTCCGTATTAACGATCGTTTTTTTTCAAATCAATTGAAAGCTTTTCTTTTTATCTTTAAAAAGTTTCATTTTAAACTTCTCGCGGAAAATTAAGCATAGATGATTTTGCGGAGTAGCCGAAGCAGTGCTCAGTTGATTTGGATATTCAGCAAGCTAACCAGGATTGGTGGAAACAGTTTTCCGGATGTGGTATGTTAAGGTTACAGAAATGTTTAAATAGAGTTTTCAACACTATTTAGAATATTTTATTTCTTAAAAATGAATTATTATAATTTCTTTAATGTAATTGAATCATACGAAATGCTAAATTAAAATAATTCGAGAAGTCGCGAGATGTGCGTCGCCGATTAGACTGGGGGCTTCACAGGGTGAAACTAAATGTAAATCCATTAGGTGCGCATTTTTTCTTTCGATTTTGCGCCTTAGTTTCTGTGATATCGAGGTTTGCGTATTGAACATGATATTTACGCTCGAGCGCTCGACTACCGGGGGATCCTGTTGCTCATGCTTTGGCTCTACAGTGAGTCAAGCGCAACTACCACGGTAAATACTCAAACCTCGGTATCTCGGAAACTAAGACCCATACAATTAAATTTAAATTTTTCAAAATTGTATAATTTCTAATTGCAAGCCTTAACTTTTTTTAAATTAAATTAGAAGCGCACAAACTTGAATAATTTTAGAAGGTCAAATAAATAAGAGAATTTAAATTCACTTAATCAATTTGCAGTTTTTGTTTTTTAATCGGTCGGATTTTAATGGTCCCGAGTAATTTAAAATTGTTCATTTTCAAACAACTCGGTTTGGAATCGTTCAATTCGATTTGTTTTTACGCCCAAATACCGTGAAACAAAAATTGTTTAATTTTGATTACTGCTACTTTAAAATTATTAGTACAATTTTTAATATTATTTCGAGATCGTCCAATTCTTAAGGTTTGATTTAAGATTGTAAATGCTTCGAAATTAGAATTATTACGAATCAGGTTCGTTGATTTGGAGATTTTGTTTTCTACTTTAAATTATAAATTACTCGTATGCTGTTTTAAAAGTTATAACTTGAAAGTTTAAATAACCGGAAAAAATTCCTATTTATGAGTAAAGCGGGATTATTCTTCTGAAAAGAACACTTTTTAAAGATATAATTTACTGTTTTTATACAATTGTAAACATCTTACCAAAGAACAGATAATCATTTTGTACCTGTCGGATATTAAACCGACTTGTTGAGCCTGCGTGAGTACATCAAGAAGAATTTTAATATCACAATCTATAATAATATTTTCTTCTTTTGATCTTTTGACTTCTCTTAGTACAGCCCTAAAATATATTCAAGTAATTTATTGTGCGAATTGCAAGGTTCTTGATCGTTTATTTAATCAGTTTTAAATACTCGCCTGTAATCTGGACCTTCCATACGACGAATCGTTACCGTATAGCCAGTAGTGGTATAAAATGTAAGAAGTGGAGTCATACGAATTAAACTGATATCACTGTCATATATTATTGTGTAAGTTTTCCATTTATAGTCCTTTACAAGATGATAGAAGACCTAAATATAAAAGAAAAATAAACCAAATAGATCTTATTTTCAGCAAAAATTTACGAAAGTGGTCGTTAAATGTCACAGGGTGTGGCAAAAAAAGTTTTCATGGACAAATTAGTGAAGAGCTAACAATTTCGATCTGATTTAAGTCTTTTTTAATGCAAGTTAACTCCAGGTATTTTGTGAAATTTGTGAAAGCCGATTTTAAAACTTGATTTTCTGTTCATTTTTTATTAAATAAAAAGTTGAGATTCTACTTTTTTTATTAACGATTCCATTTGTTTGGAACTAACCTATATTTAATGTAAAACATCGTTATATCGTTACAAATTCTCGTTACAACTAATATTAAGATTAACAAATCAGTGAGTGAAAATGCTACTTCGAAATTTAAAAAATTTTGAGAATTTATTTTTTTATTTCATCTTATATGTGAAAAAAGATCCCTCCCCATCACTCCGCTAGGAATCGAACTCAGGTCTTCCGATTCCCGGCCAAGTGCTCTACCATCTAAGCTACTGGAGAGAGAAAAAAGAATCTTTTTTCACAGACGTGCCATATGGCAAGTTTTTCTCTCAAGAGTCATTGATGTGAGTGATAGGAAGTCTGTATTATTATCGGGATCGTAAATGATCGATTAGATGAGATACTTATTATATTACGTGAAAATATATATCTGCACTATCGATCTAAAATGAAACTCAAAATCAGAATTTTACGCTTTTATAAAATTTTTAAATTAAATTGTATTTGTAAAAAAATGTTTTTTTTTACAAATCCTCGCCCCCATTCGCTCCAGTGGTCTTTGAATCCAGGTATTCCAACTGCCGGTCAGCTGCTCTACCCCCCAGGTAGCAAAATTTCCGCATGGAACCCACATGGTGCATGCGCGACGTGCAGATCAATCCGCACGTCGTGAGGGCAAGGTTAGAGACAATTGTGTCAACAATTGAGTCGCATATGCGCCGCATGGCGTGTCTGCATGCATGCATCGTATGGCGTGTCAGCACGCTTGCGTCGGGATATTGCCCCCATAGTTTCAAATTTTGTTATGAGTTACAATTTTGTAAGTTACACGGACAATGGTAAAATTTTGAGAAAAGGGAGTATCTGCTCTCAATGCGAAGCACAATATTGCTCCTGTCACTGTTTAAAATATACTACAAAAGCGAGTACAAAAAAAATTTAAAGACAGTTTAATTTCATAAATAACGTTGTTTTATTCAATTTTAGAAATATCATGAAACGATGGTTAGTAGAGCGAAATTTTAAAACTGAATTGCCTCATTTTACTCCATAAATAATACCAGAATTGCATTATAATATCTTCACTTGTAGCCACAATATTACTGAGATCAGGTACTGCACAAACTGGCACGAACTATGAACACTCCACGCACTCACAGGACAGGACACGCTTATTTGAAAAACCATGCGCACGCACAACTGGCATGCAGGCGCGATATTTTAAACAGCAGAGTTTGGATAATTTAAAAAAATGAAAAAATAAGTATACCTCAAGATTTCGACTTCTTGATACTGCATTAAAATAAATCCAACAAGTGATACAATCTTTAAAATAAAACTTTCAAGCATTTAGGTATCTTGCATATTAATAATGTATGGTATGTTCTAATGAAAAGGACTTCCTTGTGTAATGGGTTTTTCAATTTATTTTATGGATTTTTAAAAGTTTTTTACATATTAAGAAACAAATTTAAATATATTGATCCTACTGATTCGTATATACAAGACTATATTTTAACTTGTTACATAACGTTGAAGTATTAGATTCCTCTTGCAGAATCATAACAGAAGACGTAAATGAAATTTACAGCTATTCTTTTTAAATTCGCACGTTACTCCGACACCTTGTCACGATGAAGGCGCACACCGAGTGCGGGCATAGTGGGGATTTACGTACGAGTTGCAAGTCGTGCGGGCACTGTGTGACTACTCCCGCAGAAACATTGCGCTTTCACGCCGTGCGGCGTGCGTGCTGCATCACGCATTGTTATCTGGGCGACTAAGCTACTGGAGGGATAGAAAGAAGAATCTTTTTTCATAGACATGCTATCTGGCAAGGTTTTCTTTAAAGATTCATAGATATGAGATACAGAATGTCTGTATTATTATCGGGATGGTAAATGACTGATGAGATGACACTTATCGCATTCCTTGAAAATACAGTAAAACTCTGAGACTGGCCGGTTTTGGGAATGAAAGAGGTGGGAATTAGCCAGATAGAGGGTAATTTTGTAGAAAACTCTTGATTGTTCACGCCTGAGCGACCGCCGCTCACCCCGCGGATCTCCTTAAACTCCTACTTGATAAAAAAAATACTCTTTTTCACAGACATGTCATATGGCAAGGTTTTATCTAAAGATTCATATGTTTGAGATATTAAGGGCCAATTTCATCAACTCTGATTAAATCCATGATTAACTAATCATCATTATTTTTAATCAATGATTAACTCAGCGTTAACCAGCGATGCGTTCTACCAAGCATTTTCAACCTCAGGTTAGCTAGTCATATACTTTGTTCATAATAAAGTCTAGTTTCTAGGTCTTTCTGTTGTAATGGCGACTCTGATTAATTAGAAAAAAATTCTTCATGAACACTCGGCGCCATATTAGCATATGATAAGACTCCCAAAGTTTGAGGTTACGAGTGTTTTCAGTGGCAAATGTAATAGAAGAGAAGTAGCAATTGTGTCTGAATATTCGTGGCCTTCTCTGAACGTGGTTAAGCATTTCATCATCATCAGATGAGTATAAAATATCATTGTAAAACAGAACCATATTTCCTTCCTGTATACTGCACTCACTGCACTTGCACTTCAATTTCGGGGTCATGTTACTTTAATCACTGATTAACCTCCATAACCAGCCATTATTGGACGGTTAAGTTAACCCGTGATTATTTTCCCCTAATCATGATTAAAATAATGGTGGAACGCAAAGTATTGATTAAATAAGGGTAATCAGTTATTAACGATTTAATCAGAGTTGGTGAAATCGGCCCTAAAAGTATTTATTATAATCGGGATTATAAATGACCAATCTGATGAGATACTTATCACATTACGTGAAAATATGTATCTGCTCTATCGATCTAAGATACCCCTAAAATTTAGACTATAACGTTTTTGTAAAATTATAAAGTCAAATTTTATGTGTGAAAAAAGATCGCTCCCCTTCGGTTCCGTTCGCTCCTCTGGAAATAGAATAAATGCCTTCCAATTTCCTGCCGTTCGGGTACTCTATCCACTAAGCTACTGCACAAATAGAAAGAGGAATTTTTCTCCACGGACATGCCATCTATGATTCGTCAGAGAAAACCTTGCCATGTGGAATGTCTGTGAGTGAAGATTCGTCTTCCTATCTCTCCAGTAGCTTAATGAGTAGAGCACCCGGTCGTTCATCGGAAGACCTGGGTGCGATTCTCAGCGGAGTGGAGTAAAGCTTTTTTCGCAGATAAAATTTATTCTTAAAATCTTTTTAATTTAATAAACTATTATTAACTTATTAATTTCTTAATGTCTTATGGATTTTAAATTTTAAATCGATAGTGCAGATATATTTTCACGTAATATGATAAGTATCTCATCCGATCGGTTATTTACCATTCCGATGATAACGTAGACTTCCTTTATTTCTCGATTTTTTGTTTGGCATATGCGTAAAAGCAATTCTTAGTTACCATTTTTAAAGTCCAAAGTAATTTTTGATTTGATAAACAAACTTAATAAACAAATCCATATATTAGCTATTTTGCGCTGCACAGACTTAATTCCTTAAAAAAACTTTTTTTATTTCCAGAAATAATTTTCAACTGGATGATTTTCGTCTTTTAACAGAATCAATTTTAAACTACTTAGGAAAATTCTTCGTGAAATGATACCTTACCAAAAAACAACAACTATTTATTTTATAAACATTTTCATGAAAAAAGTCACAACTTGACTACTTGCCAACAAAAGTAATTTTTTCCAAGCAATTAGAAATTGATTCGGTTGAAAAAACAAAATCTGTTGGTCGAAATTTGACAAAAATCTGTATTTGTCAATCAAATTTATTTAAATAAAGAACAAACATTGTCTCTAGGCTAACACTTCTAACAAATAAAGTACTTTCTAAGTCCCTAGTAATCGATTACATAGCAAAAAATATCTTCCATTTGTTTACAACTAGTCAAGTTGAGAGTTTGTTTAAATAATGGATCATAAAATCAACAAGTATTATTAGTTAATAAATTATCATAAGCGAAGGATTTTTCCAAGTTTTAAAAAAATGGTGCCGTTAAAAAAATTTACAAGTTCAAAATTGAAGAAAATCCGTATATTTTTATGAAATTTATTATAGAAATTAACAATTGCACTAGTATTAAAAAATCGTACATATTATTTATTGCGGACAAACTTTAGATCCATTTTGTTAAAAGAAATAAGTGATTAGATCGTAAAATGACGAAGATATGTATTTATTTTATAAATACATTTATAAAATTAACAGGCACTTTAAATATTTTGTAAATAAGTAACTAAGCATTATTTTTACTTATATCCTAACAAAAAATTGAAAAATTAAGTCTCCAAATATTTTTAATCATGAAGTAGAACTCTCACTAATTAATTTGTTTATATAAAAATAAATAAAAATGTAACCTTCTGGATATTATTTTTAAGAAATGTCTTCGTTAATAAATGAATGGTTCACGTAAATATAAGTAGTTGAAAAAACTATGATTTTTTAAGGCAAAAAAAGACAAAAATGTTAACTTTGTGGTTAAATAAAAAATTAATGGAAAAATTCAGAAATCGACTATCACAAATCTCTTTAAAATTGAATCAAAATATTATTTTACTAACCGCACTTCTTTTACTTATTTCTTTGTATTTCTTATTGCATATAATTTTTATGCATATAATTTTCTTAAACATTGTTTAGAAATTCTACTAAGAATAATATTTGTAAGACCTTTTTCACGAAAAAACTGACTTCTTTTAACTTTAATCATTTTTTTATTAAACAAATTTTATTTCTCAAATGCCATTTTTATTTTTATTTTTTATTTATTTTTTTATTTTCCCTCTAATAGCTTAATTGTAAAAGCACCTGACCGGAAATCAGAAGTTTTTGGTTCGATTCCCTATGGAGTGAAGATGGAGTAGGATCTTTTTTTCAAGAAATAATTTTAATGAAATAATTGTTGTTAAAAAGATAATAAAGTATAAAAAGTCCGTTTTTCCGTGAAAAAGTCATTGAGAAAATGTTTATTTGCTGAATTGTAAAAGCTTATTGAAGATAATTATATTGATAAACTTTTTAATAAATAAGAAACACAAAAAATAAATAAAAAGTGCAGGCACATGGAATCGAACACGGTAACTTTCAGTCATGGAGCGGAAGCGCTACTGTCTGAGCTACCATCCGAAGAGAATTGTTTTTCGCCAAACTCTATATGAAGTGTCGTGAATGTTTCAAAGTTGAATTTCTCGAAAGAGGGTAAAAAGTGCATATTACTGCTTTGTAAAATTAATACTCAGATAATGAGCTTTCGTTAAAGAAATTATGAACCAAAACTCAAATTTAAAATTGACAGCCTCCCATTGTTAATGGTATACTCTCCTCTCATGACTTTGACGGCAATGTTGGAGGTAGCATTGCTACTGACAGGGCTTCCCATGCCAAATAGGCTGATAACGAAGAGGAGAGGGACTAAGTAGAACACCAAAACCCATCAATGAAAAATGGAGAATATATTAAAGATTTTGATATGCTTGTCGCTTCCCGAGGATCGTCGGGGCGCCCCTGGAGCCACCGCTGGGGGCCACAGCATGCGGGACGGTGGCGATGGTGAGCTGCCAGATGGTCAGGCAGATCTCACTAATCAAACAGCTGACCAGCAAGAACATCTGCAACAAACGGTAAGCAGCGGAACATCAACTGTGCCTGCTGAGGTTGCTTTGGCTAGCACTAGCTGTTTGGAGCCAACCACCTCGACAGAAATACCGTGGGAGAGCATCAATTGGGATACCACAATGAAAGAGGAATTGGTGCGTCTCTATTATGAAAGTGCGAAGTTTAAAACAAACAAGGAAAAAGGATACAATTCAAGAACAAAATTTGCTGCAAAGTATCCTAATATACAAAAGGTCGCACTAAGAGATCTTATCGCTAAGGTGAAAGACATTAGGATTAATCTACATGTGACAGAAGACCGAGCAATGGAGATTAAACGACAGGTTGATTTGGCGTGGAAAAACGACGGCAATGAACATCAGTTAGAGAAAGCCGCGACAAACGGTCAAGCAGGAGCAATTGATGTTCTTCCTCAACCTATTGATGATCCAACACCACCACATCCTCCAGAGGTGGATGACCTTATACAACCAGAGGCAGAAGCAGAGGTTCAGCAACCAAAAAAGCGACGAAAATGGACATACCATATGAACAGAGATGTTATGCGCCTTTAGTTTTTTGCAGAGAAATGTGGGGAAAGTGTGAGGAGAGAACATCATAGACTCTTTTTACTTAAATACCCAGAGCTAGCCACAAAAATGAATGAGCAGAATCTAGCAGATCAAAAACGCTCAATATCTGTAAACAGACTGCTTTCGGCTGTTGAAATAGCTGCTGTCAAAATGGAACTGGAACGGCAGCTTCCTATTGATGAGCTCGCCTTGGAAGTTGTGGATAACGAAGACTTGATTGATGCTGAAGGCATAGGTGCTAGGGATAATGAACATCATGCACCGGATCTATTAGAACCACATCCGGATATTACTAACGATCATGTAGATAGGGAAATCTCAGAAGAACTACAGCACCTGGAAAGGAATTTTGATCATGCTTTACTAGAGTTCAGATATGTGGAACCAACACTGAGGCATTCTCTGCCCAAAATGAACATTACAAATCATCTGCGTACACTAATAGCACATCTCGACAGTAAGGTTTTACCTACGTATTTCAACGTAGCACAAAATGCGTTAGAGGTGCAAATTCTTGTATACTGTAGCAACCGTTAGAACGTTGGGCCGAAAAACTAGGCCTACAAATGCAGTTTTTGTTCCAGCAAGGGATCGAGATCCACCATGGAAGATGAAGTTGAATATGGATTTCAGCAAAGTAAGGTGCAAATTGGGTCGATTAACTCAATATAAAAAAGAAAAGATAACCAGAAAGCTGATGAACCATGTTAAAAGAATCATCCACCCTCGGCACATCGAGACAGTAACACCAGCAATATTGGATGAAATTTTAGACTCTCAACGACAGAGACTTGATGTTCTTACTGCCAGACTGTGTCGGTACAAGAAAAGTAATTCACAAAGGCAACAAAACCAAAACTTTCAGACAGATGAAAGAAGGTTCTATCGTGAACTGCGAGTAAAGACAAATAACCACCAAGGCACCGAAGTCCCTCAATTGGAAGATATGACTAACTACTGGTCGGGCGTTTGGGGAAAAATGAACAGATGCAATTTGGACACTGCGTTGTTCAAACTGGAGGAAGCAAGAGCAAGCAATAGCCCAGAAATGCATCTGACAAACATCACAGCTGTGGATGTTTCAGTTGTCTTGAAGAGGGCAAGTAATTGTAAAGCTCCAGGTCTAGACATGGTGCACAACTTCTGGTACAAGTACCTGACGAATGTGCATCTTGCGTTGGCAAGGTGTTTCCAGAAGATCATTGAGCACCCAGATTTGATGCCAAGTTTTATGCTCCAAAGTACTACGTATATGATACCAAAAAAACCAGACGCTCAAAAACCATCTGACTTTCGACCGATAGCCTATCTTCCAACAATTTATAAATGTCTTACAGCTATCATTGCAGATAAGGTATATTCTCATTGTGACAAGAATGACATTCTTACAGAAGAACAAAAAGGATGTTGTAAAAACTCACGAGGCTGTAAAGATCTAGTCACTATAGACGCTGTTGCCATGACTCAAGCTCGTAAGCATCAAAGGAACTTACACATGGCATACATTGACTACAAGCAAGCGTTTCCTTCCGTTCCACATGACCATTTGCTTGAAGTCTTAAAAATTTACAAAATATGTCCACGCATTATTGACTTTCTAAGCCATGCGATGAGGCTCTGGGGTACAAGAATCAAGTATTTGATCATGGACAACCAAGGATAACTGGATCAATACACTTTACGACGGGTATATTTCAAGGAGACTCCTTTAGCGCACTATGGTTCTGTTTAGCACTGAATCCATTGAGAAAAACACTAAACAGCATGTCTCATGGGTTCAGAATTCATGATAATGAGGATGGTCATCAAGTGACCCATCTTCTTTACATGGATGACCTGAAGCTGTACGCTAGTTCAGGCCAAAAACTGCAGCAAGTGATTGATGTCACAAAGCAGTTTTCCAATGATATCCACATGGAGTTCGGACTAGACAAATGCAGAAAAGTGCATTTAATCAGAGGGGAATTAGGGACCGCAGAGTTAGAGAACGAGTTCGAAAAGGACATCGAGGCAATGGCTGCAGGCGAATCATATAAATATCTGGGTATTCTTGAATCTAAGGGTATTCAACATACGATAGTGAAGACAAGCCTAATGACTGCCTTTAATACAAGACTCAGATTAATTATGAAGAGTTTTCTCAACTCGGCAAACAAAATCAGGGCGATCAACACATATGCCATCCCTGTCTTCACGTACTCCTTCGGGCTCATAAAATGGTCTAACACTGACCTTGAAAAGTTAAACAGAATTGTTCGCGTAGAAATGACGAAGCACCGAATGCACCACAGAAATTCAGCGATTGAAAGGATGGTCCTACCACGACATTTAGGGGGTAGGGGCGTTGTAGATGTCAAAAAACTGTGTGAGTCACAAGTTATACAGTTACGAGACTATTTTAACAGCAAACGAAATGTTGCGCTTTACAGAACCATCTGTCAAGCGGATCTTGAATACACGCCCTTAAATTTGTCCTCAGATGGGGCCTTGAATATCAGGCCAGAAACCATAGAGGAATTAGAAATACAATGGAGGCAGAAAGTAATCCATGGCGAGCACCCCAACACGTTAGATCAAAGTGAAGTGGATAGTGAGGCATCTAATATTTGGTTAAGAAAGGGTGTTCTGTATCCAGAGACGGAAGGATTTGTCATTGCAATACAGGACAAGGTTGTCAGTACCAGGAATTATCGCAAACACGTGTTACATCAAGACGTAGTTGACCGGTGCCGATTATGTGGAGATACCAACGAATCCATCGAGCACATTATTTATGGCTGTCGCGTAATGTCTCATAGAGAATACACGCACAGACATAATGATGTAGCGGGCAATATACATCAAAAACTTGCCCTAAACCTAGGACTCTTAAAAGAATGGGTGCCCTTTTATAGATACATTCCAATGCCCGTTTTAGAAAGCGAAGATTACATCTTAAATTGGGATGTTACTATCTAAACGGATCATTACATCCGGGCCAATCGACCTGACATCGTGATGCGAGAAAAAAAAAGGTGGGAGAGTCTACATCATCGACATTGCTTGTCCGCTTAACCGAAATTTGCAGTCAACCTATACAACCAAGATCCACAAGTATAGCGAGTTAAGGC
>NC_046657.1:165357271-165364173 GCF_010883055.1 Belonocnema kinseyi
AGGCGGTTTTATTAAACACCTGTCGCATTGTAAGAAACTTTCTTGATCATCAGGAAGCGAGCGACTAAAAACCCGTGGAGTGGCAGATGGTAGCTCTAAGAAGGCATCCAGAGGTGACTGTTGTCACCTCCAAAGCTCGTGGCCGCTCGTAATCGCAGGAGGTTTCAACCACCGTATTAAATTATTTGAATTAAGTTATAACATTCTAATCTCATCAGTCACTTGACTTAGTCTATGGCTATGATGTATCACTGTGTTTACCCGAGTAAAAGTTTAATAAAAATACATAATAATAATAATAAAGATATTAATATTTTAATCCAATTAATATTAATATTTATTATTATAATGAAAATAAAAAAATAAACCACCGAGGCTCTTGTAATAATAATAATAATAATACTAATAATAATAATAATAATAATAATAATAATGAGCCTCGGTGGCTCAGTTGGTTAGACACTAGAACTTTACCTCAGAGGTCCGGGGTTCGATCCCTGAGCCGGTACCTCTAAAAATTTTTCAATGTACCTTTACCGAGATTCTGGTGGTTGGGAACCCACCTTAAGTTGTAGGTCCCCCCATCGTGTACTTGACTGCAACTCAGTCCGTCAATGATGGGGTAAAACCAGGCTTTGTCCAATATGTCTGGGCAGACTGTTCTCATCAGATCACTTGATTGAATTATAAAAATGCGTCCGTGACTGATGATATATACCGGGACAGCTCCGTGCAAAGTGATCAAATAAAAAATCCAACTCTAACCAAAAATGCCTTCGACATGTTGGGCAGTATAAGCCTGTGACAACATTTCAACACTGAAATGTTTTTTATAAATAAATAAATTAAATTATGTTTACCATGGTGTACGTTCTGACGTATGGATGCATATTTATGCCTTTTAATCGATCTTGATCAAGCTCCATTATAGTAGAAATGTGTGGGATTTCCATTGCGTCACACATACTTTGTACGTGACAAGCACTTGCTTTATTTTGGGGACCAATAATCGCTGCAACCCCCACATCCAGAATTTCACAGGCTGTGGATTAAATTACAGTTTTTTTTAATCTTTCTTAATCTCTCTAAACTTTTTTCAAACAAATAAATCTATCTGTAAGAATTTTTTTCAATTAACCCTTAACTCCCGATATAAGAATCCCCGGTTCACGATATCCCTAGAAATGCTTCCACAGTTTCGTGATCAGAGGAGCTCTTACAGTATTAGTTGCATCAGGTTGCATTATGCGTCCAAATCCAATGAAATGATTAAGGCCGCCCTGTGTGTTTACCTTTTAATTCTCCCGATTTAGAATCAAGGCGAAGGCAGTAATGCCAAGGTTGTTCTGCACGCTGGTTGGCCGCACTTGGCGCGCGATTCAAAATTACTTTAAAAAACAGTTCTTGTACTTTTCACAAATAATTATTAAAATATGCACAAGAATGTATACAAGTTATATAACTTTCAATTTTAGGGAAGTACAAAATTCATAACACATATATTTGATAAATAACCGTTTATTTTCACTGACCTCCAAAGACTGACTTATATTTTTTTTAATTGTTAATAGGTACATTTCTGAATTTGCCTGAAATAAAAAGTTACACATTTTATATACATTCTTATTCTTTGTTTAATAATTATTTATTTGAATTAAAACTATTGTTTTTAAAGTAATTTTGAATTGCGCGCCAAGTGCGGCCAACCAGCGCGCAGCCCTAAGGCAAGCGCAGTAGCATAGGGTGCCAACATTGACATCACTGGGCCAAGGCAAGCCATGTCCGAAACCAGTCTTATAACGGGAGTTGAGTGTATTAAAAGTGATTAAGGCCCACCTTTTTCAGCTACATCGAATGCATTTTCATCAATTTTACGCGTTTCTGTGTACAGAAACCTCCTGGATAAGTGTCGATCCGAATTTCTGTTTTTGTTAATCATTTTTACTGAGAGTTCAAAAGTATGTTCGATCATTTCATCGCCATCAAACAATCCACCTGTTATTCATAGTTTTAATAAATAAACTTAATATATTTGATGAAATATTTTCTTATTTAATAGTGTGTAAATAAACTAATGGCGAAATAAGTTAAAGTGTAAAGAGTCGTTCATAAATACGTTACCACTTTTCAAGCAGAAGAGATGGTTTAAAAAAAATTAGTTGAACATCTAATAAAATAGTTCATTTTGCAAAACACAAAGATAGATTTTTTTCGAATGCAGTTGAATTTTCAACAAAAAAGTTTTCAGCAAAAACAGATGACTTTTTGACGATAAAACGTGAATTCTCAATTAAAAAAGGCGAATATTTTACAGAATAAAAAAAATTTTAATTACAAAAATATATTTTTTTAAATTTTTTTATTCCTTGAACATACAACCAGACAAAAATGACTGTCAAAATAATTGAAACTTACAAAGATGCATTTTTAATTAAATTCTCGAATTTACAACCAAACATTTGTATTTCTAACTAAAAAAGACGAATTTTTAACAAACAAGGTTAATTTTCTACACAATAAATTGTCAACGACATACATGAATTTGCAATCAAAAATTTGCGTTTTCAACTAGTAAAGGTCAATTTTCAATTAAAAAACGAATAGTTTAATTTTTTGTTCCAAAAAGTAATACTCTACAATATAATACAATATAATTTTGTAACTAAACATAAAATAGTCATATCAATCATTGAGAAATTAATTCTTAACAACAAAAAACGAATTTTCAACCAAAAAGATTAATTTTCGACTGAAAATATCAATTTTAAAGAAAAAATGGAATAGTGATGTTTTTAATTTATAAAAGTAATTTTAACAAAAACAACTAAGGAAGTTTCAACCAATTAAATTAATTTCCTACAAAAAAGAAAACTTTTCAACAAAATACATGAATTTTTATTAATTTTTATCTATTTTCAACACAAGAAAGAATAGTTATATTTTTAATTGAAAACATTAAATCCTAATAAAATTAAGAATTTCCAACCAAGAAGATTAGTTTCCTGTGAAAAAAAGATAAATTTTCAGCAAAATACATGTATTTCGAATCAAATAATTAAATTTTCAGCTGGAAAAATATCAATTTTCAACAAAAAATTCAATAATTCTATGTTTAGTTAAAAAACAATCCTTTAGGAAAAAATCATTTTCGACTATGAATATACGAAAAAGAGGAATTTTCAACAAAAAATATGAATTTTCAACTGGCAAATACCAAATTTCCACCAAAAACGTAAGTTATATTTTAGTAAACAAATGGAATAAATATATTCTTAGTAAAAAAAAATGAATTCTAAACCAACAAACAAAAGCGAACTTTCGACAAAATGCATGAACTTTCGATCAAATATTTGAATTTTTAGTTAAAAAAGATACATTTTTAATCAAAAATATAAATTTTTAACAAAGTAGTTAAATTTTCAACTAAAGATATGAATGTTCAACAAAAGAGTTTGAAATTTAAACCGAAAGTTGATTATTTTAACCGTGAATATTAATTTTCTAAAAATGAAAGTTACTTTTTCATCCAAGCAGAAGAATTTAAACAGAAAAAAAATGAAATTTTAACAAGTAGTTGCATTTTCAACAAAATACGTCAATTAGAACTAAAATAGTAGAACGCTTATCTGAATGAGATAAATTTGAATCGTTTTTCTACTTTATTCGAATACTGAATTGCCTATGTGGCGTGGAACAAAGAAACCATCCTTAGGACCGAAAAATTGATTTTCCGGTTTTTATTGATTCTAAATAATGGTTTCCCGTATGAAATTTAAAAAAAAACCTGTTCGTCTTCCTTTTACTTTGATTTTTTTTCTCGTAAACTCATTTTAGTCCTGAGGCTGGCTTCTCCGTTCCACGTCAGATGTGATTGAGCCAAAGAAAAAGGATTGTTTTTCTTTAAAATAATTTACCTATACGAATTTTGGAGAATCCCAAAATGCATGGGAGCATTGCGACCAGTAAGTATTTGAACAGCATCGTAAAATCATCCTGTAAAAGTTAATTAAAATTCAGAAAATTTTAGATGTTAAGTTTAAATTTTAAATTTAAAAAAAATTATTTTAATTAGATTTAGATTTATATGTCGAAGCAATTTTTGGAAGATTTGAAGACAATTTTTTTAGGATTTAAAAAATGTAGATTCTTGAAGATTTCGGGAAAAAAAGATAATGTTTAAGAATTTTAAAAGGTTACACGAGAATATTTAAAGGATATTTAGAAATTTTGAAAGGATTTAAAAATAATTTAGAACTTGCAAAAATGTCAAATTTTGTTTAATGTAGATTTTTGAAGATTTCGTAAGAAGGTACTTTTTAAGAATTACTGTTTCTTATTAATTTACTAAGTAAATCAACTTTTAAACTAGCAGTTGCTACTTTTCAACTGAAAAACATATGAACTCACAACAGAAAATATGAGAGTTAATATTTTAGATAAGGGTAGATTGTGATTTTAAATCAAAAACAGTTTAATTGAACCAAAAAAAAAACTGTAACAAAACAACTGTTAACAAAACTGTAAGATTGTTACCGGATTGTTGAATTTCCTAGATAAGTAAAAATTTCATACAAAAGAGTTAAATTTTCAGTTAAATAAAATGTATTCTTCACCCCAAAAAGGGAAACTTAAAAAAGTAGCTTAATTTTTAACTGAATAGTTGAATATTCTATAAGAAATATAGTAGCTGATATCTCAACAAGTTGATTTTCAAACAAAGAAAAAGGCATTTTTAAATAAAAAAGTATTTTCTACCAAAGAGGCGAATTTCCAAGTAAATACATATTGTAGGAAAATCCAAAAAGGACCAATTTTTGACAAAATACATGAATTTTCAATAAAATATTAAAATTTTCAACTAAAAAAATACCAAGTTTAATATAAAAATATCAATCTTCAAATGAAAGTGGAATAGGTATATTTTTAGTTAAAAAAATAAAATCTCAATATAAAAAAATTATTTTCAACGATGAGGATTAGTTTTTTACCATAAAATATCAATTTTGAACAATATATATGCATTTTTAATCAAATATTTTAATTTTAATTTTAAATATTAATTTTAATCAAAAATTGTATAGTTAAAATTTTGAATAAGAAAAAAATTCTCAATAAAAACAACAATTTTCAACCACGAACATTAATTATCTAGCAAAAAAGGTAAATTTTTAACAAAGCGAAGGAATTTTCAATCAAATAATTGAATTTTCAATTCAAAACAAAAACTGTTATCTAAAAATTTAATAGTTTAATGTTTAATAACAACATTTTTTAACTAAATAAAAACGAATTTTCAACCAAGAAGATTAATTTTCTACCTAAACAGACGAATTTTCCACTAAAAAAGATCAATTTTTAATTCAAAATGTCCATTTTCAACCAGAAATGGAATAGTTATATTTTTCCTACAAAAATTGATTCTCAAAAAAAGAAAAAGGCATTTTAAACAAAAAGATATTTTCTACCACAAAGACGAATGTCCAAGTAAATACATATTACAGGCAAAAACAAAAAAGACCAATTTTTAACAAAATGCATGAATGTTCAATAAAATATTTGAATTTTCAACTAAAAAAGATCAAGTTTCATTTAAGAATATCAATCTTCAACTAAAAATGGAAGTTTTATTTTTAGTTGAAAAAATTAAATAAAAAAAAAGAGTTTTTAACCATGAAGATTAGTTTTTTGCCAAAAAACATAAATTTTGAACAATATACAAGCAATTTCAATCAAATAAATCAATTATTTATTGAAATAATAACTTTTATCGAAAATCTAATTATTATATTTTTAATTCCGAAAAACATTTCAATCATCGAAAAAAAAAAAATTTTAACTAAGAAAAATAATTATCTATCAAAAAAGACGAATTTTAGAGAAAAAACAGGAATTTTCAATTAAAAATATAATTTTTTATCTGAAAATTTTACAACCGAGTTTTCTAACTAAATAAACACGAATTTTTAACCAATAAAGATTAATTTTCTACCAAAAAAAGAAGAGGCGGAAAGGCCGCTCTAATTAGTAATAATATACATCGAGAACAAACGGAAGTGCAATAAAACTTGTATAAAGTTATAAAAAAAAACATCTAAAACACACGATTTAGTTTAAACATGAAATACCGGAATGGAATCAACATACAATTTTAAGTGTTTATTGTAGAATTTGGATTTGAAAAATGCGAAGTCGACAGTCAAAGTTGAACTGAATTTGGAAAACTCTGAGAAAGTAAAATAGAAATAAAAACTTAAATACAGAACATGGAAACTGCCTTGTGGGCACAAGATTTGACGTCTTTACGACATCGTTACGACATCTTTATGACAACTTTACGACATCCTATGTCCATATCGTTAAGGTTTCTTTACGATATCGTAAATAAGTCGTACGATCTGACGATGTCTTTACGATATGGCAAAGACACCGAAACGACATGGACATAGGATGTCGTAAAGTTGTCATAAAGATGTCGTAACGATGTCGTAAAGACGTCGCCAAATTTTGTGCCCGCTGGGTGTATTTTCCCAATTTTGAATTTAAACATATTATTTAAGTTGTCGAATTCAGTTTCCGAAAATTTCATATTACTTGTGAAATTTGTATAATGCTTAAGGAAAACTCTAAATGCGAAAAAAGAACTAAAATCGAAAAACATCAAATGAAAAAGGAGTTTTTGAAATTTAAATCATAAAATGAAATATGAACGTAAATACATAAAATGGTATTTGTTTTTAATTAAAAAAATTGTACTCGAGTCATCGAATCCCGTATTTAGAATTTTGAAATCAGTCGTGAAATTCCTACATAACTTGCAAGAAATCTTTAAAAATTTGAAATTTTTATAGTAGATTTCAAGAACTGCCCCCCCCCCCTTCCATCTTCCCACCAAATTCTCTTAC
>NC_046657.1:165364273-165369338 GCF_010883055.1 Belonocnema kinseyi
CCCCCCCCCCCCCATACTCTTACGACCTATCTGGGAGCCCAAATAATATGTGCAAAATTTGATGCACATTGTCAAAATCTGGATTTTCCTAAAGATATATTTTAGGTTGCTTTCCAGTGGGCACAAAATTTGGCGACGTCTTTACGACATCGTTACGACATCTTTATGACAACTTTACGACATCCTATGTCCAAGTCGTTAAGTCTTCTTTGCGATATCGTAAATATGTCGTATGATCTGACGATGTCTTTACGATATCGTAAAGACACTGTAACGACATGGACATAGGATGTCGTAAAGTTGTCGTAACGATGTCATTATCCCTGTCGATACCCTTTTAACATCCAAAAAAATCCCGAAATTTTGTACATTATTGAACCGAAGAATTAGTCACCTTATTCAAAGGTTTATTTTCCCAATTAAAATTATTATTTTGGTTGAAGATTATGATAAAACTAGTTTCAATTTTGATGACTGAAAGCTATCTATTTTAGTCGAGTCCCAAGTGTTTTCTCAGATCTGCGTAAAGGCGCCAGAACAGTTTGCAAACAGATTCCAACGAGCACTTAAAGCCGATCGACTTCATGTAAACAAAAGTGAGAAAATGCTTTCAACTCTCATCTCTTGCAAATAAATTTCTGTCAATCAAAAATCCTGAATCAGTAGATATGGTAGCAAAATTGATTTTATAGGAGGAACTTCGCTACAGTGTTTAATCATTAATTTAGAGCACACATAAAAATAAAATAATTAATTTTGAAATTTAATTAATTAAAACGGATAGTATCTTAACTATTAATTTATTAAATTCACTATTTTACATATATTGGCATTTTTAATCATTGATTATCCACTGTAGGTTGCATTATCCACTGTGAGGAGGCTCCCTCTATTAAGACTTTCGTCTTTAATTTGACCCGCCCAACACAGTGAGACAAAAAAAGTTTCTGTCAACAAATACATTTTCAGTTTACATGATTCATTCGATTAAGGAGTATTTTTGGTAAGAAAATTGTTTTAAACAAGATTGAAAAATAATGTTCTAGAATTTAAAAAGTTACAAGGAAATAATAGAAATTTTCCTTAAATTCATCTGAAAAATTAAAATGTTTTTTTTTCTTCAAAAATTTGTTCTAAAAGAAAAATTACAAATGTTTCAAAATATTTTCTAAAACTTCAAACAAAAATGCAGAAGATTTTGAAGCAAACTTGTGCAATTTTGCAACATAACGAATTTCAGAAAAAAATATTTAGAAATTTTTAAACGGTTTAGAAAAAAAGATGTCAAGTTTTTATTGTAGATTTTTAAATATTTCGAAATAAAGAAACTTTTTTAGAATTTTTATATTTCAAGATAATGAAAGATTTTCCCCTAAATTCTCAGGAAAATTTACAATGATTTTTTTCTTTTGAAAACAGTAATTTCAAGAGAATATTTAAAAAGATTTTAAAACATAAAAAAGAATAAGTAACATTTTCAGACAACTTGTAGGAAATTTTTTTAGATTTAAAATTTGTTGTTTACATTATCATAATTTTAAAAGATATTAAGAAAGTTTCGAAAAATTGAAAAGATTTTTTTTTAATAACTAGACAATTTTAAAACATTTCTAAAAAAGGTAGATTCGACAAGAAAAAAAATAAAAGCTTTTTAGGAATTTTAAAAGTTCTCAATGTCATAAAATGTTCTGAATATTCATGGTAAAAATTCAAATGACTTCTTTTTGAAAAATAAATTTTAAGAGAAAATTTAAAAATAAATTTGAAAGATGTGTAGAAATTTTTCAACAATTAGAAATAATTTAAAACATGTAAAGATTCCAAGAAAAAATATAGAGAATTCTTTATTTTTTAAAATTAAATTTAAATTAAATTTTTTTAAAAGCTTCAAAAAATTTCAAAAGATCTTGAAAAAAGAATGTTAATGATTTTAAGAAAGTTTTTGTTTGTTATGAAAATTCGAAAATTTTGTAAAGATATTTAGAGGGATATTTTGAAAGAATTCAAGAAAATAAAAAAATTGTCTTTAGATTAGTATGAGATTTTCAAATTATTTTTATCAAAATTAATTTGATGATTTATTTAGATACTTGTTGTAATTTTTCAAAATTCAAAAAAGAATTAAGAAAAATTTTAGTTAATTCAAAAAAAAACATTCAGAAGTTTTAAAGGTTTTGAAGAGATATTTAAAAATGTTTAATTAAAGATTTTAAAAAATGGAGAACAAAGTAGTTTTTTACAATTTTGAAAGAACGAAGCTTTTTCAGTATTTCTAAAGTTTCCAAGAGAATGAAAAATTTTCTTTAGGTGTCTAATAAAATTTCTAACAGTTTGAAAAAAAAAAATTTGAAGAGAATTTTTAAAAAGACTTCAAATATTTTCAAAACATATTTCGAAAAAAGAATCTAGAAGATTCTAAGGCATTTTATTTTTCAAGAATTTTATGAAAAATCACGAAAAATTGTAAAAGGTAATTGGAAGGTTTGGAAGTTTTGAAAAGATTTTTTAAAAACATTTAAATTTCAGAAAATTTCGAAAAAAATGTAGATTTTATTTTAATTTTTGAAAGAAGGAAGCTTTTTAAGTATTTCTAAAGGTTTAAAGGGAATGAAAAAGATTGTCTTTTGATGCCTAGGAAAGTTTAAAACAATTTAGAAAAAATACTTTGAAGGGAATGTTTAAAAAGACTTCCAAACATTTTAAAAATATTTCAAAAATAGAATCTAGAAGATTCTAAGACATTTATTTTTTATTTTTCAAAAATGTTATGAAAAAGATCGAAAATCTGTGAAAGGTTTTTAGAATATTTGGAAGTTTTGAAAAGATTGAAAAAAAACATTTAAATTTGAAAATTGAGAAAATATCGGAAAAAATGTAGATCTTTTAAATTTTTGAAAGGAAGAAGCTTTTTAAGAATTTTGAAAGGTTTCAAGAGGATGCAAGAAGCTTCTTTACATTTCTATGAAATTTTCACATGATTTTTATAAAAATTAACTTGATGAAAATATTTAAGCAAATTTCTAAAGTTGTCAAACAATATTCTGGTAGATTTGAAGGTACTTTTTGTAATTATGCAGAATTAAAAAAGAAATAGGACAAATTTGAGACAATGTTAAAGATATTCAGAAGGTTTAGAAGTTTTGCAAAGTTAAAAAAAAAATTTAACCTAAAGATTTCAAAAAATATCGAAACAAATTTAGACTTGAAATTTTTTAGTGAATTAAATATTTCGAATTTTCACTGGTTTTAAAGAGATTAAAATTATTTAAAAACTTTAAGAGATTCCCATTGACATAAAATATTATATTTCGGAATACAATATTTTTAATATGAATTTTGAGTCTAAATTTTGATCTATAGTATATAGTAAATTTCTTATAAACTAAAGCGCATGTGATATATTTAGCAACGCATTTTGCAAAACACAACTACAATGAAAAGGAACGAAACTTCTCGGAGTGCATAATCATGTGGGTATATTTAGACATACGGACCAGCGACGACGCATGTGACATAGATCTTAAAGAACGTGATAAAGCTCTTTTCACTAAATATTAGATTCTAAATTTTTTTCAAACATATTTTTATAGATAAAGTTGAATTTTTAAACCGCAAAAAACAAAATTTCAACAAAATAGTACCATTTTTAACCAAGTAAATGCATTTTTAACTAAAATGATGAATATTCCACCAAATAAAAATGAATTTTTAACAGGATAGTTGAATTTTCAAATCAAAAGATATATTTTCATTCATGAATGAAATCGTTTAATATTCAGTTTAAACAAAAACCGATTTTCAACTAAAAAAAAAAAGAATTTTGAACAAAATAGTTAAATTTCACAAAGTATATAAAGCTTTAAAAGGATTTAAAATGTTGAATTTTCTGCCACATATAGAATAAGTAAATTTTCAATTAAAACACAAATTAAATTTTAACTAAAATAGGACGAATTAAAAAATATATATATATTTCACATATTTCACAGTTAATTTCACAAATATTTTGAAGCTTTCAAAAAATTAATTTTCAATCTTAAATATAATAGTTAAATATACAGTTCAAAATAATAATTAAAAAAAAATATATTAATTTTTAACAAAATAGTTAAATTTCACAAATGTTTAAAAGCTTTCAAAAGACTGTACAAAAATTTCAAGAGATTTCAAACTTTCCACAAGGAATACAAAGATTTAAAAAAATTCCGAAAGATTTCAAAAGACAAATTTTTAACCATAAATCAAATAGTTTAGTTTACGGTTAAAAAAATAAATTTTAGACTGAAAAAAACTAATTTCAACAAAATAGTTGAATTAATAATCAAATTAATTAATTTTTAACTTCAATAAAGAATCTTAAAAATTTTACAACAATTTCACAAAGATTTCAAAGAAATCAAATGATATACATTTTTAATTAAATTCAAATTATTAATTTAATTTAAATTATTTTATTTCGTCTTTTAGTTTGCCTTTTTTAAATTTCTTTCAAACTCAATTTTATTTAAGCATTCACATTTCACTTTTTTGTTTCTTCCAACAAATTACACCTGAAAATAATTTAAATTTTATTCATACACTTTTAAACATTTCTAGTTTTGTCCACATTCTAGCTTAAACAAAAATTCCGTAAAAGACCCATTTAAATTCGTAAATTACAAGTGAGAAACAAAAAGTGCAAAAACGTCAATAAATATATTATTTTCCAAATTCTATTTTCTTCATACTTGATGCATCAAAGTATGTCAATTATAAAATTGGTTCCGAAAATAACTCTTCTATAAGTACGTGGCCTGGAAAGTACGATAGTAAAATTATTATTTATTTTCAAAATCAAAGTATATTTTTTAATTATCCTAAAACATTAACTTTTCCCAGTATTTTCAAGTATTTAAATTTATCTTTTTTTTTGCTATTGCTCTTTAAATCTAATACAAGAAAAATAATCCGAATTTTCCCTGATACCACTATATTTGTAAACAATAAAAAAACTCCCCTTAAACACATATCCAAACTTTGAAAAACAAAATTAACATTTCTGGGTGAACTAAATTTTAAATTTCAT
>NC_046657.1:165369438-165380951 GCF_010883055.1 Belonocnema kinseyi
ATATAAAAAAAAAACTTATAATTTTGAATTATTTTATCTTACCTATGTATAAATATTTATTTGTAAATTATCCAATTGAAGAGAGAGAAACTGGAATTATAAATTATAGAATAGAGAATAGAGAATAGATTTTAGACTTAGTAGCTTGAGCCCTCTAAATTCGTAAGCACTGCGAGTAAAGAAGATATTTTTGCGCATGCTCGATCCCCCCTCCAAAATTCGAAGATTCCACTCAAGGCTTGGTACTTTCTTTTGAGTTCTTCCTGCTGCCAATTAGAATTGCAGAGAAACTAATTCACGCAGACTTTTAATTTTTGTTTATAATTAAATATATGGAAGAATATTTTTATTTCAGGAATTAAAAAACTTAGAAAAAATAAAAAAATTGAGTGAATTGATTAATTATTAAAAATAATACAAATTTTGCTATAATCTAATTGATCAAATTACGCAATCCGTTGTTAAACTTTGAATTTGATTTTTTTTAATTGTTTATAAAATATTTATTTAGTTGAAATGAAATAAATATATAGAGTAAGATAAAATTATAGTAAAACAGAATATAATATTACTTTTATAAATCTTTGCGTGACTAGAATTATTATATTAAAAATGTAGTCCATTTTTTTTGTGATATTCAACTTACTAATTATAAAAATTGTAAGCTGTTACAAAGATTTTAAGGATTTCAAAAATTTTAAAGGATTTTAGAATATATCTACAGATTTCAAAGATATCAAAAAATTGCACCAATATTTTAAGGATTTCAAAGATTTCACAATGATTAATCAAATTTTAACTAATTTTAAAAGGCCTTAAAGTATTTTAGAAGATTTCAGAAAGATTTTAAAGCTTTAAACAGTTTTAAACTATTTCAAACATTTTACAATGATTTCAGGAATTTTAATTATTTAAAAAGATTTTACAAGGATTTACAAAGATTTTAAAGTTTTCAAAAGATTTCATAAAATGATCAAAATTACACAAGGATTTTTTTTCAACGATTTCAACTGGTTTTCGCATTTTTAAACCTTTCGAAAAGATTTGTGAGATTTTAAGTATTTTAAAGTTTTAAGAGCTTTCAAAATATTTCACAAAGATTTCACATGTAATTTTCGTATCCTAAAAATTTCAAAATGATAAAAATAATTAAAACAATTTCAAAAAATCTTAGAATATTTTAAAAGTTCTCAAAAATTGTTTAAAGATTTTATAAAAAAAATTATTTAAAAAATGTTTGACAATTTTTTTACAAATAATTTGAAAATATTTTAAAAATATTTCACAAATATGTTCGAAAGATTTCAAACATTCTGCAAAGATTTCAAGAATTCCAAAGGGGTTACAAAGATTTCAAAGTTTTCAAAATATTTCACAAATCTTTTAAAGCTTGCAAAAGTTTTCAAAGATTTCAAAAAGGTTTCGAAGATTTCAATGAACTAAAAATTTCAAAGGATTTTTCAAGGTTGCAAGAGATTTTTAGAAGATTTTACAATGATTTCAAAGATGTCAATCCTTTAAAAATATTTTAAACATTAAAAACATTTCTCAAAGGTTTTAAAAGGTTTCAAAAGATTTCACAAAGGTTTCATAAATATTTTACAAGGATTTCAAAGCTTTCTAATGATTTCATAAATAATTCAAGGGTTTCAAAGATTTCAGAATAATTAAAAAGATTTCTCAGGATTCTAAAAGGTTTCAAAAGATTTTTAAAAGATTTCAAAAATATTTCAAAAGGATTTCAAAGATGTCAAAAGATTTTTAGAATATTTCAAAAACATTTCACAAAAATTGCAAGCCTTTCAAAGGATTTTACAGATATTTCAAGGTTTAAAGTGATTTCAAAATAATTAAAAAGATTTCCAAAGATTTTTAAATGTTTTAAAAGATTTTAGAAGATTTTACTAATGTTTCACAAGGATTTCAAAGATTTCCAAGTATTTCAAAAGGTTTCAAAAGATTTTTAGTTGATTTCAAAATGAGTTCAAGGATCTTAATCATTTTAAAATATTTTAAACATTTAAAACATTTCAAAAAGCTTTAAAAATGTTTCATTAGACTTCAGAAGAGTTCATAAATATATCACAAGGATTTTCAATATTTCAAAAATTTAAGGATAATTAAAAAAATTTGAAAGGATTTTCAAAAGGTTTCAAAATATTTCAGAAATATTTCACAAGGATTTAAAAGCTTTTAAAGGATTTTACCAATACTTCAAGGATTTAAAAGATTTCAGTATGATTAAAAAGATTTCAAAGGATTTCAAAGGATTTCAAAAGGTTTCAGAAGATCACACAAATATTTCACAAGGATTTCAAAGATTTCAAAGTATTTCAAAAGGTTTCAAAAGATATTTAGTAGATTTCAAAATGATTTCAAGGATCATAATCATTTAAAAATATTTTAAACATTTAAAACATTTCACAAAGCTTTAAAAAGGTTTCATTAGACTTCAGAAGATTCCATAAATATATCACAAGGATTTTTAAGATTTCAAAAATTTAAGGATAATTAAAAAAATTTGAAAGGATTTTCAAAAGGTTTCAAAATGTTTCAGAAGATTTCAGAAATATTTCACAAGGATTTCAAAGCTTTTAAAGGATTTTACAAATATTTCAAGGATTTAAAAGATTTTAGAATAATTAAAAAGATTTCGAAGGATTTCAAGAGGTTTCAGAAGATTTTACAAAGATCTTACAAATATTTCACAAGGATTTCAAAGATTTCAAAGTATTTCAAAAGGTTTCATAAGATTTTTATTAGATTTCAGAATGATTTCAAGTATCTTAATCATTTAAAAATATTTTAAACATTTAAAACATTTCACAAAGCTTTAAAAGGGTTTCATTAGACTTCAGAAGATTCCAAAAATTTATCACAAGGATTTTTAAGATTTCAAAAATTTAAGGATAATTAAAAAAATTTAAAAGGATTTTCAAAAGTTTTCAAAATATTTCAGAAGATTTCAGAAATATTTCAGAAGGAATTCTAAGCTTTTAAAGGATTTACAAGATTTCAGAATAATCAAAAAGATTTCAAAGGATTTCAAAAGGTTTCAGAATATTTCACAAGGATTTTAAAGCTTTCAAAGGATTTTACGAATTTTCCAAGGAATGAAAAGATTACAGAATAATTGAAAAGATTGAAAAGGATTTCAAAATATTTTTAGAAGATTTAAAAAACATTTCACAATGATTTCAAATATTTTACATTGACTAAAAAGATTTCAAACGATTTTAAAAAATTTCAAAAGATTTTCAGAATATTTCAAAAATACTTCACAAGGATTGCAAACCTTTCAAACGATTTTACATATATTTCAAGGATTGAAATGATTTCAAAATGATGAAAAAGATTTCCAAGGATTTTAAAATGTTTTAAAAGATTTTAGAAGATTTCACTAATGTTTCACAAGGTTTTCAAAGATTTCAAAGTATTTCAAAAGGTTTCAAAAGATTTTTAGTGGATTTTAGAATGATTTCAAGGATCTTAATCATTTTAAAATATTTTAAACCTTTAAAACATTTCACAAAGCTTTAAAACAGGTTTCATTAGACTTCAGAAGATTTCATAAATATATCACGAGGATTTTTAAGATTTCAAAAATTTAAGGATAGTTAAAAAAAATGAAAGGATTTTCAAAAGGTTTCAAAATATTTCAGAAGATTTCAGAAATATTTCACAAGGATTTCAAGAATAATTGAAATATTTCAAAGGCGATCTCAAGGATTTCAAAGCTTTCAAAGAGGTTCACATATATTTCAAGGGTTTAAAAGATTTCAGAAGATTTTGATAGATTTTAAAAAGGTTTCAAACATTGCATAAAGATTTCAAGGATTTCAATGATTTGAGAAGATTTTGAAAGATTTAACAAAGATTTCACAAATATTTCATATAGATTAATTTTTCTTTTTAATTTATTTCATCTATGATTAAAAAGATTTTACAAGATTTCTGAGGATTTCACAAAAATTTCAAACATTTCGCAAAGATTTCAAGATTTTAAATGATTTAAAAAATTTTCAACATTTAAAACATTTCCCAAATATAAAAAATATTTCAAGGATTTCAATGAGTTCATTATTATTAACAAGATTGCAAAATATTTCAAACGATTTAAAAGATTTAAAAATATTTCAATAAGATTTAAAAAAGATTTCATATATTCTAAAGATTTCACAATGATTAAAAAGATCTTTTTCAAAAAGTTGTGGAAGATATCAAAAGTTTTCAAAACGGTTTTAACCATTTCACAAAATGTTCAGGGAATTCATAGATTTAAAACCATTTCAGAAGATTTTACGAATTTTTCAGAAATATTTCAAACATTTCACAAATATTTAAGGTTTTCAAAGGTGTCACAAGGACTCGAAAGATTTCAAACGACTTCAAAACATTACATTGATCAAAAAAATTTTAAAGGATTTTAAAAGGTTTTAAAATTTTTTTAAAAAGATTTCTAAAATAATTCACAAGAATTTCAAAGATTTTACACTAATTAAAAAGATTTAAAAGCATTTTAAAAGGGTTTCAAAATATTTCAGAAGATTTCAGAAATATTTCACAAGGATTTCATAGCTTTCAAAGGATTCTACCAAAATATTTCAAGGATTGAAAAGATTTCAGAATGAAAAAGATTTCAAAGGATTTCAAAAGGTTTCAGAAGATTTCACAAGGATTTCACAAGCATTTCAAAGCTTTTAAACTTTCAAAGGATTTTACTATTAGTTCAAGGATTTAAAAGATTTCAGAATAACTAAAAAGATTTCAAAAGGTTTCAAAAGATTTTTAGAAGATTTCAAAAATAATTCATAAGGATTTCAAAGATTTTACATTATTTAAAAAGACTTCAAAGGATTTCAAAAGTTTTAAAAATGATTTAGTAGATTTCACTAATATTTCACAAGGATTTCAAATCTTTCCAAGGATTTTAGAAATATTTCAAGATTTCAAAAGATTTTAGAATAATTACAAAGATTGCAAAAGGTTTCAAAAGATTTTTAGAAGATTTCAAAAATAATTCACAAGTACTTCAAAGATTTTAAATTAATGAAAAAGATTTCAAAGTATTTTAAAAGGCTTGAAAATATTTTTAGAAGATTTCCAAAATATTTGACAAGGATTTTGAAGATTTCAAAGAATTTTACTAATATTTCAAGGATTAAAAGATTTCAGATTAATTAGAAAGATTTCAACGGATTTCAAAAAGTTTAAGGCGATTTCACAAGGATTTCAAAGATTTTACATTGACTACAAATATTTGAAAGCATTGTAAACGATTTTAGAAAAATTCACCAATTTTTCAAGTATTCTAAAGACTTAACAAAAATTAAAAAGAATTTGAACGATTTTAAAGAACTTGTCGATGATTTTTTAAATTTCCAACAAAATTTCGAACATTTAACAGAGTTCTGTATATTTTTTAAAATATCAGAAGATTTGACAAAGATTTAAAATATTTCACAAATATTTCAAGAATTTCAAAAATAGCACAAAGATTTTAAAATTTTCAAAGGATTTAAAAAGTTTTCAAAATATTTTTAGAAGATTTCAAAAGTATTTCACAACGATTTCAAAGATTTTACATTGATTAAAAAGATTTCAAAGGATTTTAAAAGGTTTCAAAAGATTTTTAGAAGATTTCCAAAATAATTCACAAGAATTTCAAAGATTTTACACTAATTAAACAGATTTAAAAGGATTTTAAAAAGGTTTCAAAATATTTCAGAAATATTTCACAAGGATTTCATAGCTTTTAAAGGATTATAACAAAATATTTCAAGGATTGAAAAGATTTCAGAATGAAAGATTTCAAAGGATTTCAAAAGGTTTCAGAAGATTTCACAAGGATTTCAAAGATTTCACATTGAATACAAATATTTGAAAGGATTGTAAACGATTTTAGAAGAATTCACCAAATTTTCAAGCATTCTAAAGACTTAACAAAAATTAAAAAGAATATTATCGATTTCAAAGAACTTGTTGATGATTTTAAAAATTTTCCACCAAATTGAAAACATTTGACAGAGTTTTCAAGGTTTTTATCGATTTAACATGACTTCAGAAGATTTTACAAAGATTGAAAATATTTCACAAATATTTGAAGAATTTCAAAGAGGTCACAAAGATTAGAAAAATTTCAATGATTTAAAAAAATTGCAGAAAATTATAGAAGATTCTACAAAAATTTAAAGCTTTCGAAGGATTTTACAAAAATTTTAAATATTTCATGAAGTTTTAAAATATTAAAACAATTTCACAAATATTTTAACAGTTTCAAAGATATTACAATGAATAAAAAGATTTCAAACGTTCTTAGAAGATTTCACAAAGATTTTAAGGCTTTCTTAATATTTCACAAATATTTTTAATATTCTAAAGATTTCACAAGGATTAAAAAGATGATAAACGATCATAAAAAATTGTATTAAAAGATTTTAGAAGACTTCTTAACATTTGAAAACGATTTCAAAGATTTCACAAGGATTAAAAATATTTCAAAAGGTTTCGAAATATTTTAAACATTTCACAAAAATTTTAGAAATTTCAACGATTTACAAAAATTTCACAAATATTTGAAAGCTTTCATAATATTTCACAAAGATTCCACAAATATTCCATTCCACAATAATTAACAAGATTTTAAACGATTTCAAAAAATTGCAGATGATTTTACAAAATATTTTTTAAAATTAGAATTTGAATTACTTTTATTTTAGAGAGTGTCAAATCAATAACTATTCCATTTTTATTTATACATACAACATTTTTTTAAATATTTTGAAATATTTTCTTCAAACTATTTTTTCAAAATTAAAAATAATAAAAAAACTTCCCTATACAACCAAGAAAAAAATGTATTCTTTTAAAAACTGTCATAATTTTTAAAAGGCTTCCAAATGTATTGTTCAAAATCTGCAAAAATTTACATTTTGTTTTGAATCTCAATTATTATTTATACATAAAAATTCGTCTTGGTTTCGAAATATTTTGAAATGTTCTCTAAAAATTATTTTCTCAAAATAAAAAACCTTGAAAAATCCCTTCAAAATTCAAAATTTATTTTAAAATGTTCAAAAATGTATATTTTGTATAAATTTTTTTAAAAATATTTTTGAATTTTTCCTGAAAAATTTTTTTAATTCTATAAAATTAACAATATAAACTCAAATTCTTTTTTTTTAATTTTGAAATATTATCTGAAAATTAATTGTTTCAAATTATTGTCCCAGGGATCTTAAGAAAATGTATTATTACTTCGAAACCTTTCACAATTTTTAAAGCGTTCTAAATTTTTTGTTCAAAATCTGCAATAGTCTAAATTTTGTTTTAAATCAATAATTTTTCAATAATTATTTACAAATAAACTTTTTTTGAAAGTTTTGAAATATTCTCTCAAAATTATTATTTTTTGAGTGAAAAATTATTTAAAATTTTCCCAGGAATATGAAGAAAATTTTTATATTATCAAACATTTTTCAAAATACTTTAGTGAAGCTTCGAAAATTTTATTCCGAAATGTTCAAAAATCTACACCTGTTTTCACATTATAAGAAATGTTTTCAAGGTTTTAATTATTTTTGAAATTTCTTCCAAAATTTGAAATATCTAGAAAAATTATTTGAATTTTTCCGGAAATAAACAAAAATCCTGTAAAATTAACAAAAGTGCCTTAAAAACTTGCAGATTCTTTGACGGAAATTTTGATATATTCTCTTAAAATTAATTTTTCAAAATAAAATATTATTTTCAATTTTCATAGGAATCTTGAGAAAATTTTTTTATTCTTTTGAAACCTTTCACGATTCTTCAAAAGCTTTTAAATTGTCTATTTGAAATCCGCCAAATCTCAATTTTGTTAAAAATTTTTAGAATTCTCTTTATGGTTTAAATTATTTTCGAAATTTTTTTTAAACTTCCGAAAATATCTTTTAGAACTGTTCGAATTTTGTCAACATTTTTTAGAAAATCCTGCAAAATTAACTAAATTGTGTTGAAAACTGTGCAAATTTTTTTGATATTTAAAATTTCTTAAAAACCTTTTTAAATATTCTCTTAAAATTAATTTTTTTTAAATAAAAAATTCTTTTCAACTTTTACCGGATTTTTTTAATCTTTTGGAAATTCTTCAGCTTCTAAATTTTTTTTTCGAAATCTGAAAAAATATACATTTTGTTTTAAATTACTTGAAATCTTTTCAAGTTTGAAATTAACTTTTCAGAATTTCTAAACTCTTCAACTGACTTAAATTTATTATATATTAATAGTCTTCAATTTTTATTTATACAAAAAAATTTGTGTTTGTTTTAAAATATTTTGAAACATTATCTTAAAATTCTTTTTTCAAAATAAAAATTATTAACATTTTACCCAGAAATATCAAGATTTTTTTTATAATTGTTAGAAGTGTAAAAAAATGCTGCAACATTAACAAAATGACTAAAAAATTCTATAATTTTTTGCGACTATTTTGAAATTCTTTTCAAATTTTTTTAAATAGTATGTTAAAATTAATGTTTCAAAATAAGAAATTCGTTTTAATTTGTCCTAGGAATCTTGCGAATTTATTTTTTTAATACCTATTACAATTCTGAAAAAGCTTCGAATTTTTTTTTTCCAGTCTGAAAAAATTTACATATGTTTTAAATTACTTAAAACCATTTTTTATTTTTATTACTTTTAAATATTTTCAGAACTTCTCAATATTTCTTGAACTTACTGGAATTTTTCTTTCAAATTAATAATAATTCAATTGTTATTTACAGAACAAAATTTGTTTTTGCTTAGAAATATTTTCTCAACATTATTTTTCAAATAAAAAATAATTAAAAATTAAATTTGTTTTAAATTTTTGCAAGGTTTGAATGATTTTAAAAATTTATTTACAACTTCTAATAATATTTTTATTAATTTATATCTACACTTGATAAAATAAAAACCTTTTTAATCAAAAAAATTAGGCAAAATATTTGGGAATTTAACTCAACTGAATAATATGATAAAAAAAAAAAAGTTAAAAATTAAACATAAGATTTAAAAAAAAAAGAAAAATCAAACTTATTTTAAATTTGTAAATAATATCTCGAAAAAATAGAAAGATAAATAAAAATTGCATTATATGTGACATGAAATTTGTGATATTAAAAAAACGGATAGATTTTTCTTCTGAAAATATAGAAGAAAAATAAATGCATTCTTATTTCCCGGTCAAGCGACCAAACTGTCTTGAATTTTTTTTTAAATGAAAATATCAATATTTAGGTACAATGTTTTCTTTTAAAACCATCATTTCTTTTTTTATTGTAACAATAACATTAAATCTGGGTCAACCAAAGTACAAAATAATTGTAAACACTTTGCTGAATTTTGTAATTAATTAATTTTAAATGTTGCTTACGATGTTTGCAATTTATAATTCAATGTCGCAGTAATTGTAAAGCTAATTCTTCGTCTGCTCTCAAATTCTTGCTCACTGACGGCAATTCCCGCTTTTTCTTCGACGTCCTGTCGTCCTTGCTTGTCTTTAATTTCCTTTTCGGCAGCCTAAAATGTTCATTATAAATAATTATTTCAAATTTAAGACATTTAAATTCAAATAAAACCAAATTTAAAATCCTTTTAAATGTACAATAATGATGATAATATATAGATTTTTTTAAATAAAAGGGACGACTGAAAAATCCAGAAAAATAAAATTCCCGTCACTGTTAAATTTCCGAATTAGAAAATTCCCGAATAATAAAATTGCGGAAAAATAAAAATAACGAAATGAAAAATTCCGAATAGTAAAAATCGCGAATAATAAAATTGCCGAAAAATAAAAATACCGATTTGGAAAATTCCCGAATCATAAAATTAACGAATTATAAAATTCCCGAAATTGAAAATTCCGGAATAATAAAATTCATGGTAGTATATAATAATACCGAATTGGAAAATTCCCGAATTATAAAATGTAAGAAATTAAACAATTACTATGTTTTATAAACATATTTTATTGATTACATATACAATAATAAAAATTTGTTTCCAATTATTTTCAATTTTTAAAATTTCGAAAATTGTTTGAATTTAACAGAACAATAATTTTAAATAAAATATTTCTGGGTAACTCATTTTTTAATGTGAATAGAATTTGAAAAAATAAAAAAAACCGTACGCAAAAATCGAATTTTAAATTTATATATATTTTGTTTGAAAAACGTAATAAGGTACGATAAAAATAGAGTGATTTTTTTGTTTCGATATTTTATAATTTTACAATTTTCTAACGGGTATTTTATTTTTCGGGATTTTTCCAATTCAGTATTTTTACTTTTCGGCAATTTTATTATTCGCGAATTTCATTATTTGGAAATTTTACAGTGTTGGGAATTTTATTTTTCGAGATTTTTCAGTCGTCTCAATAAAAATACCGATTTGGAAAATTCCCAAATAAAATACACGAATAATAAAATTACCGAAAAATAAAAATACCGAATTGGAAAATTGCCGAAAGTAAAAATTCACCAATAATAAAATTGTGAAAAAATAAAAATACCGAATAGGAAAATTCACAAATAATAAAATTTTCGAATAATAAAATTTCAGAATTATAAAATTTCCGAATTGCAAAATCCCCGAATAATAAAATTCTCGCCAGTTTATAATATTACCGAATTGGAAAGTTCCCGAATTTCAACAATTAGAATTTTTTATAAATATATTTTATTGATTACAAATACAACAATAAGACATTCGTTTCAAAAATTATTTTTAACATTTAAAATTTCGAAGCTTATTTCTTGAATTTAAAATAGCAATAATTTTAAATAAAATATTTCTAGGTAACGCATGTTTTTTTAATGTTCACAGTATTTGAAAAAATACAAAAAGCGTTCGCAAAAATAAAAATTTAAATTAATACATATATATATATATATATATTCGGTTCGGTTTTGATTCCTCTAGAATCAAACTAAAGGGCCTATGACAAAGCCACCGAACGCGTCCTCGGGTTGCGGATAGAGGGTCCCTGTACCAAGGGTTTCTGCTGAATATGGTTACAAAAATAAATAGGCAGTCGCGGACAATTGTCCAGGGGTGGTCCCGAAGGAATTAACCCCCAAGCGGAGGTGTGAAAACCGTCCCGAAAGCTGAATGGCACCTGGGTGAGGTGTTTAGAACGGTGACTCTGGGATACCGGGCGACCTCTCAGAGTACGCAGCCTTATCCTTGCATGCGGGCTCTACAAGGATGGACGAACCCCTTTTTCTAGCTTCTCATGGGAACAACAATGACATCACCAAACATAGTTGTAGTGAGTGCGGTTCAAAACAACAGAACGCGCAGGGCTCCCGACAATGGGTCGGCCAACAATGCCGACCAATCGAGAACTGGGGGAGCCAATGAAAATGGATTCAATGCGATGAATCAGCGGGATCTCGTGACCTTTGGGTGGACGGATCGACTGAATCACGACTTGCTAGACTGCTACGATGCGAGTGTGGCCCGTGAACGGGGTTACATGGCAC
>NC_046657.1:165381051-165403257 GCF_010883055.1 Belonocnema kinseyi
TTTTTATTTGAAAAGCTTTGTAAGGTACAGAGAAAATTTTGGGATAATTTTTTTTCTTCCAAGCGCACGTTTTTACAAATTTGGTAGGTGATACAAAATTTAATTCTTCTTTCGAAGAAAAAATTATTGCTTACATTTTCAAGCTTTTTTTGAAATGTGCATGTTATTTTTGAATAAAAAAATACAAAAAGCTTTCGCAAAAATTCGGGAATATTCTAATTCGGGAATTTTACTGTGTCGGCAATTTTATTTTTCGGGATTTTTCAGTCGTCCCAAATAAAACCAAGAATGTAACGATTAAATTTGGAAAAACACTATAAAATGCTTCTATTTTAATTAATTAAAAAAAGATCCTCCTTTAAAAAAATCTCTGTGGAAAAATAAAAAAGAGGGGAAAAATATAAAAAGGCAACCAAACCATCCTTTTCTTCTCTTTTTGTTATTTCGTCTTTTTTATTTGTATTTTTCTAAAATTGAAATAAAGAAACATTTATAACTGAAATCTTTTGAATCTTTTTTAATTATTTAAAATCTCTCAATTTTTTAAAAGGTTTTTTCAAATATTTGAAATTTATAAAACCACTGCAAAATTGTTTCAAATCTTTGAAATATATTTAAAATCTTTAAAATGTTTGTGACATTTTTCGGCAACTATTGAAAACTTTTTTATTTTCTGAGATCTTTTGAACTTTTTGAAGTTTTTTTTTTAATTTAAATTTTTGAAACGTTTTTTTAAAATCTGAGACACTTTAAATTCCTTGGGAAATCTTTTGAGATTTTTGAAAACTTGCACATTTTTTTAGAAATTTTTGGAATATTATTGAAAACTTTTAAAGCTTTGTGAAAACTTTTAAAATATTTGAAATATTTTCTTGATCTTTAAAATAATATTTAAAATTACATTACATATTTAAAATATTTCTGAAACTTTTGTGAAAATTTTCTATAATCATTAAACCTTTGTTAAATGTGGAAAATTTTTAAAACGGTTTTTAAAATCTGCGAAATATTTTTAAATCTTTGGAAAATTTTTGAAACCTTTGACATTTTCGAGAAATGTTTGGACAATTATTGAAAACTTTTTAAGCTTTGTGAAATGTTTTGAAATATTAAAAATATTTCTGAATTCTGTAAAATCTTAGTGAAATTACTAAAAATTTTCTGAATTCTTTGAAATCTATGTGAAATATTTGAAACCATTTAAAAATTATGAAACTACTGTGAAATTTTTAAAAATCTTAATCTTTGAAATATTGCTGAAATCTTAGAAAATTTAAAAATCTTCGCGAAATCTGCTAAGTTTTTGAAAGGTTTTTGAAATCTGCAAAATATTTATGAAAACTTTTGAAATTTTTGAAAAAGTTTTCGAATGTTCCAAATTTGTTTAAGGTTTTAAAAATCTGCGAAATGTTTTGAAATCTTTGAAAATTTTGTAAAATTTTTGGGCAACTATTGAAATCATTAAAATCTTTGTCAAATATTTCAAAACTTTTGATACCTTAAGACATTTTTGAGTCATATTTTGGAATTAAATTTTTCTCAAATCTTTATGGAATCATTAAAATTTTTGGGAATTTTGAAATTTTTGAGAGATTATTGAAAAGTTTCAGAGCTTGGTAAATTTTTTTGAACTGTTTGAAATATTTCTGAAATCTTTAAAATTATCGAAATCTTCATGAAATCCGCTAAATTTTTTAAATGTTTTTAAAATCTGCAAAATCTTTTAAAATCTATATGAAATTAAAAAAAATTTTGAAACCCTTCATATTTTTGAGAATTTTTTGGGAAAACTATGGAAGTTTTAAAGTTTTGTGAAATATTTTGAAATCTTTAAAATCTTCGAATAGCAAATAAATTTTTTTTAAATATCTGAAATCTGCGAAATCTGTTGAAATATTTATGAAATAATTGAAAACTTTAAAATATTTATGTGATATTTGAAATCTATTAAGAATTATGAAACCACTGTACATTTTTTTAATTATCACTGAAATATTTTCAATTTTCTTTTAATTCTTTGAAATATTTGAAATCATTTGAAAACTAGGAAACCACTTTGATATTTTGTGAAATCTTTTACATATTTCTGAAATCTTTAAAATGTTTGCGAACATTTTGGCAATCATTGAAAACTTACAAATCTTTGAAATCTTTGTGAAATCTTTGTGAAATCTTAAAAAAATGTTGATACCTTTTACATTTTTTAGTAATTTTGGACAAACTATTGAAAACTTTAAAATATTTGTGCAATGTTTTAAATATTGCTAAACTCTTAGAAAAATTTTTAATCTTCGTGAAATCTGCTTAAATTAATATCTTTTTTTAAATCTGTGAATTGTTTTTAAATCTTCATGAAAACTTTTGAAATTGTTGAAACATTTGACAATTTTGAGAAAATGTTGGGAAATTATTAAAAGGTTTTAAAGTTTTTTTTTAATATTTCGAAAAATTTCAAATATTTCCAAATATTTAAAAAAAAAAACTTTTGGAAATTATTATAAACTTTTAAATTGTTGTGAAATTATTGAAATCTTTGTGAAATCGGTTACATTTTTGAAATGTTTTTAAAATCTGCGAAATATTTTGAAATTTCTATAAAAACCTTTTAAATTTATGAAACTTTTCATATTTTTGAGAAATTTTTGGAAAATCTGAAAATTTTTCAAGTTTTGTGAAATATTTTGAAATATTTCTCAAATATTTTGAAATATTTCTAAAATCTTTGTAAAATATGAAACATTTTTGAAATAATTGAAATCTTTGCGTGATGTCTCAAATCTTTTGAAAATGATGAAACCACAGTGAAATATTTTTAAATCCTTGAAATATTTCTGAAATCCTTCAAATTTTTGTGAAATCTTTCTATAATCATTCCAATCTTTGTGAAATGAGGAAAATGTTTGAAACGTTAAATGTTTTTGAATTCTTTGAAATATTTTGAAATCATTTCGAAATTGTGAAACCATTGTAAAAATTTGTGAAATCCTATAAATATTTCTGCAATCTTTCAAATCTTTTTCAAATCTGCGAAATCTCTGATATCTTTGAAATATTTCCAAATTTTTTTTATTTTTCTGAAATTTTTGGGCAACTATTGGAACCATTGAAATCTACCTGAAATATTTTTAAATTTTTGATACTTTTGAAAATTTTTAGTTATCTTTTGGAAATTATTGAACACTAAATTCTTTATGAAATATTTGAAATCGTTGCGAAATCATTCTAAAATTATTTAAACCTTTGTGAAATCTTCTAAATTTATGAAATGTTTTTAAAATCTGCAAAATCTTTTGAAATCTTTATGAAAACTCTTTAAATTTTTGAAACTTCTCATATTTTTGAAACATTTTTGGAAAACTATTGCAATCTTTGAAATCATTCTGAAATATTTAAAAATTTGCAATACCTTTGACATTTTTTAGCAGTTTTTTGTAAATTATTGAAAACTTTTCAAGCTTTGTGAATTATTTCTGAAATATTTGTGAAATCATAGAAATCATTCAAATATTCGACAAATCTTTGGAAATCTCTGTGAAATATTTAAAATAATAAAAATCTGTAAATCCTTCAAATATTTTGAAATCTTTGGAAAATTATGAACTCATTATAAAAATTTGTGAAATCTTAAAAATATTTCTGAAATCTTTCGAAACTTTGTCAAATCTGCCACATTTTTGCAATGTTTTTCAAAATCTGCAAAATCTTTTGAAATATTTATGAAATCATTTAAATATTAGGAATTTTGAAATTTTTGAGAGATGATTTTTGATACCCTTGACTTTTTTGCGTAATCTTTTAAAAATATTTGAAATCTTTGTGAAATCCGCTAAATTTTGTAAATGTTTTTAAACCCTGCAAAATCTTTTAAAATCTATATGTAAATTTAAAATTTTTTGAAACCTTTCAAACTTTTGAGAATTTATTGTGAAACTATTGAAGTTTAAAAGTTTTGTAAAATATTTTGAAATCATCAAAATCTTTATAATAATAAAAGTTTTTTGTTAATATTTCTTAAATCTGCGAAATATATTGAAATATTTATGAAATAATTGAAAACTTTAAAATGTTTGCGATATTTGAAATCTGTTAAGAATTATGAAACCACTGTACTTTTATTAAAAAATATTATTAAAATATTTTCAATTTTTTTTAATTCTTCGAAATCTTTGAAATCATTTGAAAACTATGAAACCACTTTGATATTTTGTGAAATCTTTGACATATTTCTGAAATCTTTAAAATGTTTTCTGAAAATTTTGGCCAATTAATGAAAACTTCCAAATCTGCAAAATATTTCTGAAATCTTAAACATTTTCGTGAAATTTTAGGGCAGATATTGAAATCATTGAAATCTTTGTGAAATATTCTTAAATTGTTGATACCTTTGACATTTTTGGGTAATCTTTTGGAAAACATTCAAAACTTTAAGAGCTTTGTGAAATATTTGTGAAATCTGCTAAATTTTTTTAATCTTTTAAAAGTCTGCGAAATCTTTTGAAATATTTTGAAATTTTTGTATAATTATTCAAATTTTTGTGAAACTTGCCAAATTATAAAAAAATTTTTAAATCTGCGAAGTCTTTTGAAATCTTTTAAAAATTTTGTAACCTTTGAAATTTGTCAGAAATGTTTGGACAATTATTGAAAACTTTTGAATCTTTGTGAAATTTTTTGAAACATTTAGAATATTTTTGAAATCTTTGAAATCTTAGTGAAATTACAGAAGTTGTTCTGAGTTCTTTGAAATCTTTGAAATCTATGTAAAATATTTGAAATCATTTGAAAATTATGAAATTACTGTGCAATGTTTTGAAATCTTTGTGAAATATTTTCTAATTTTTGATACCTTTGACATTATTGAGTAATCTTTTGAAAATTATTGAAAACTTTTTAAGTGTTGTAAAATATTTTTTTAAACTTTTAAACTTTGTGAAATCTTTAGAAAACTTTGTAATTTATGATATTTAAAATCGTTTGAAAATTATTAAACCACTGTGAAATATTTCTAAACATTTTGAAATTTTTGAAATATTTCTGAAATCTTAAAAAATGTTGTGAAATTTTTGGACAACTATTGAAACCATTGACATCTTTGTGAAATATTAAAAAAAAATGATACCTTTGACATTTTCATGCAATCTTGTGGAAATTATTGAAAACTTTTAAAGCAATTTGAAATATTTCTGAATACTTTGTGAAATCTGCTAAATTTTTTTAATACTTTTAAAACCTGCGAAATATTTTGAAATCTCTATTAAAACACTTTATAATATTTTTGAGAAATTTTTGGAAAATTTAAAAACTTTTTGAGTTTTGTGAAATATTTCTAAAAATCTTTGTGAAATATTTAAAATATTTGAAATCGTTGCGTGATATATCAAATCTTTTGAAAATGATGAAATCACTGTGAAATATTTTGAAAACTTTGAAATATTTCTGCCATCTTTTAAATCTTTTTCAAATCATCGAAATCTTGGAAATACAACTAAAATCTCTGAAATTTTTTGAAATCCGTGTAAAGCTATTGCGATATTTTTTTAAATCGGTTGTAAAAATTATGGGAAAAGAGAGAAACGGGAAGAAAGAGTGTGAATTCCGAAAGAAAAATAAGAATAAATCGTAAAATTTGAATACCTGTGTATCTTATCTTCATGCTCGTCGATTTCGCTACCACTCTCGCTATCGCTGCTCACCACTTTCCGTTTAACAAACTCGCCCTCCTTCTTTCGATACACCAAATCACCATCATCATTATCTTCCTCACTCTCCGTCCTTTTTCCATAAATCTCATCCGGATCAGGCATCACGTAGCCATCGGAATCCGCAGAATCTTCCTCTTCGTTTTCCTCGCTTTCCTCTTCTTTTTCTCCTTCTTCTTCTCCCTCTTCTTCTTCCTCCTGGCTAGCTAATTTCCTTTGCTCTTTCAACTTCCGTTTCGCTTCCCTCTTCCTCTCCCTAATTTTCTTCCTGTGCAGCTCTTTATCGAAAGCGTCTTCCTGGCGCAAAGTTTCCTTCGCGAGTTCTATATTAATTCCCGACCCCGTCTGCTGATCATACTCTCTTCCCCGTTCTGATACTTTCGATTTCGTGGGATCCAGGATTTCCTACATTTTTTTTTAAATTGGATTATTGCAAGTTGTTTTCGTAACAATCTTAAAGTGTTTAAAGATTTAAAAACTTTGTAACGTTTTCGGTAAAACTATTGAAAACTAAAAAATCCTCCTATAGAGCTTTGAAATCGTTGTGAAATCTTTAAAATTGTCGTGAAATTATTGAAATATTACTACAAATTTTGAAATATTTAAAATTCTTTAAATTTTACAAATCTTTGAAATCTTTGTGAAATAATTATTAAAAATTGTATAACCTTTGAAAATTTAGAAATCTTTGAAATCTTTATAAATCTTTCCAAATTTTTTAAAATCGTTTGAAATCTTTAAAATATTACTTAAAATTTTGAAATATTTTAAATGAATAAATTTTGTTTAAATCTTTGAAATCTTTGTTAAATACTTTAAAAAAATAGTATACCCTTTGAAAATTTGGAAATCTTTTTAAATCCTTCGAAGGGTTTTGAACCCTTTAAAATCTTGTCCAAATTATGAAATTTTCGTACATCTTACAAATGTTTCTGAAATATTTTTAATCTTTGTCAAATCTGTAAACTCGTCGTGAAATCTTTAAAGTATTACTAAAAGTTTTGAAATATTTAAAATTTTACAAATTTTTGTGAAGTACTTTTGAAAAATTGTATAACCTTTAAACATTTTTTAATCTTTGAAATCTTTATAAATCTTTCCAAATTTTTTGAAATCTTTAAAATATTACTTGAAATTTTGAAATATCTTAAATTTAAAAAATTTTTTAAATCTTTGAAACCTTGGTGAAATACTTTTAAAAAATTGTATACCCTTTGACAATTTGGAAATCTTTTTAAATCTTTCGAAAGGTTTTGAAATCTTTAAAATCTTGTCCAAATTATGAAATTTTCGTGCATCTTACAAATATTTCTGAAATATTTTAAATCTTTGTAAAATCTGTAAACTCGTCGTGAAATCTTTAAAATATTACTAAAAGTTTTGAAATATTTAAAATTTTAAAAATCTTTGTGAAATACTTTTGAAAAATTGTATAACTTTTGAAAATTTAGAAATCTTTGAAATCTTTAAAATCTCGTGAAAATTATGAAACCATTGTAAAATTTTTAAAAATTTACAAATCTTTGAAATCTTTGTGCAATAATTTAAAAAAAAAGGATAACCTTTGAAAATTTGTAAAAGTTTGAAATCTTTATGAATCTTTCGAAATTTTTTGAAATCTTTTAAATCTTTGTAAAATCTGTAAACTCTTTGAATTATTTCTAAAATCAGCGATTTTTTAAAAAACTTTTGACATCTTTAAAATATTGCTTAAAATTTGGAAATATTTTAAATTAAAAAAATGTTTTAAACCTTTGAAATATTTGTGAAAATTTTTAAAAAATTGTATAACCTTTGAAAATTTGGAAATCTTTTTAAATTTTTCGTAAACCTTACATTTTGAAATATTAACACAAATTTTGAAAAATTTTTAATTCTTTAAATTTTAAAAATCTTTGAAATCTTTGTAAAATAATTTTTAAAAAGTATAACCTTTGAAAATTTTAAAATCTTTGAACTCGTCGTGAAATATTAAAAATATTACTAAAAATTTTGAAATATTAGAATTTCACAAAATTTTTGTAAAATACTTTTGAAAAATTGTATAACCTTTGAAAATTTAGAAATCTTTGAATTCTTGCGAAATCTTGCGAAATGTTTTGAAATCTTTAAAATCTCGTGAAAATTATGAAACCAATTTAAGATTTTACAAATCTTTGTGAAATAATTTTAAAAAAAAGTATAACCTTTGAAAATTTGGAAATGTTTGAAATCTTTGTAAAATATCTAAACTCTTTGAATTATTTCTAAAATCAGCAAATTTTTAAAAATCGTTTGAAATCTTTAAAATATTGCTTAAAATTTAAAAATATTTTAAATTTAAAAAATGTTTTAAAACTTTGATATCTTTGTGAAATACTGTTAAAAAACTGTATAACGTTTGAAAATTTGGAAATCTTTTTAAATTTTTCGTAAATCTAACATTTTGAAATATTACTACAAATTTTGAAATATTTAAAATTCTTTAAATTTTACAAATATTTGAAATCTTTGTGAAATAATTTTTAAAAATTGTATAACGTTTGAAAATTTAAAAATCTTTGAAATCTTTATAAATCTTTCCAAATTTTTTGAAAACTTTTAAATCTTTTGAAATCTTTAAAATCTTGTGAAAATTATGAAACTATTGTAAAATTTTTTAAACTTTACAAATCTTTGAAATCTTTGTGAAATAATTTAAAAACAAAAAGTGTAACTTTTGAAATTTTGGAAATGTTTGAAATCTTTATGAATCTTTCGAAATTTTTTGAAATCTTTTAAATTTTTGTAAAATCTGTAAACTCTTTGAATTATTTCTAAAATCAACGAAATTTTTTAAATCGTTTGAAATCTTTAAAATATTGTTCAAGATTTGGAAATATTTAAAATTAAAAAAATGTTTTAAATCTTTGAAAACTTTCTGAAATACTTTCAAAAAAATGGGAAACCTTTGAAAATTTTGAAATCTTTAAAATCTTGTAAAAATTATGGATTTTTCGTCAATCTTCCAAATATTTCTGAAATTTTTTAAATCTTTGTAAAATCTGTTAATTCGTCGTGAAATCTTTAAAATATTACTAAAAGTTTTGAAATATTTAAAATTTTACAAATCTTTGTAATCATTAAAATCTTGTGAAAATTATGAAACCATTGTAAAATATTTAAAATTGTACAAATCTTTGAAATCTTTGTGAAATAATTTTTAAAAATGTATAACCCTTTTTAAATTTGGAAATCTTTATAAATCTTTGGAAATTTTTTGAAATCATTGAATTATTTCTAAAATCAGCGAAATTTTTAAAATCGTTTGAAATCTTTAAAATATTTTTTAAAATTTGGAAATATTTTAAATTAAAAAAATTGTTTAAATCTTTGAAACTGTGTGAAATACGTTTAAAAAATTGTATAACCTTTGAAAATTTGTAAAATTTTTTTAAATCTTTCGAAATCTTTAGAAATCTTTAAAATCTTGTAAAAGTAATGGATTTTTCGTACCCCTTACAAATATATCTGAAATCTTTTGAATTTAAAAAATATTTCTGAAATCTTTTATATCCTTAAAATATTTCTGAAACCTTTTAAATGTTTGTAAAATATTTCTAAAACCATTGTGAGATTTTTTACGATTTTAAAAATATTTCTGAAATCTATTAAATCTTTGTAAAATCTTTAAACTCTTCAAAGTATTTTTAAAATATTGTGAAAAATTAGAAATCTTTATCAATTAATTTAGAGCTTTGAGATTTTTGTGAAATATTTTGTAATTTTCAAAAATATTTGGGAAACTATTAAAATCTTTATATAAATTTCTGAAATTTTGAAATCTTAAAAATCTTTGTTAAAGCTCCAAAATATTTGTAAAATCAAGAAAATCTTTTGAAATCTTTCGAAATGTTTTGAATTCTTTAAAACCTTGTTAAAATTATGAAGCCATTTAAAATTTTGGTAAATCTTAAAAATATTTCTGAAATCTATTTGTAATACCTGCGAAATCTGTTGAAATCTTTGTGAAATAATTGAAAATTTTCAAATCTTTTATGTGATATTAGACAATTTTTCTAAATTATAAAATCATTAAATGATTTAAAACTATTGAAAACTTTAAATAAGTGTAAAATCATTCAAGTCTTTGAGATATTTTGAAAATGCTTTAAAATCTTTGAAATATTTTTATAATTTTTACACATTTTTTAAATCTTTGTGAAGTATTTTGATATCTTTAAGTCTTCCTTTAGAGCTTTGAAATCTTTAAAATCGTCGTGAAATCATTAAAATATTACTAAAAATTTGGAAATATTTAAAATTGTTTAAATTTTACAAATATTTGAAATCTTTGTGAAATAATTTTAAAAAATTATATAACCTTTGAAATTTTGGAAATCTTTTAAATCATTTGAAATCTTTCGAAATCTTTAAAATCTCGTGAAAATTATGAAACCATTGTGAAATTTTTATAAATTTAAAAATAATTCTCAAATCTTTTAAATTTTAAAAATATTTCTGAAATATTTTAAATCCTCAAAATATTTTTGAAATCTTTTAAACCTTTGTAAAATAAAATAACTTTTGAAAATTTGGAAATCTTTTTAAATCTTTTGAAATGTTTTGAAATCTTTAAAATATTGTGAAAATTATGAAATATTTTGGAAATCTTGAAAGTATTTCTGAAATCTTCGTAAAATTTGTTAAAACAAAATTTAAATCTTTGCAAATGCAGAAATCTTTAAACTCTTTAAAAATCTTTCGAAATACATTGAAATCTTTAAAATCTTGTGAAAATTATGAAACCATTGTGAAGTGTTTGTAAACCTTAACAATAATTCTGAAATCTTTTCAATCTTAAAAATATTTTTGTGTTGTGAAAAATTATACATTTTTATTAAACCATTTAAATCTTTGAAATCTTTGTGAAATATTTTGTAATTTTTAAAAATCATTGAATTTTTTACAAATCTTTGGGAAACTGTTAGACACTTGTTAATCTCTTGAAAAATTTTATATTTTTGTAATCTTTGAAATTTTTGCGCAATTTTTTGAAATTTATTAAATATTTTTTTAAATGTTGAAATCTTTGATAAATATTTCCAAATTTGTGACATCTTTGTGAAATATTTTTAAAATTTTGAAATCTTTTGAAATCTTTAAAATCTTGGTAAAATCAGTAAAATCCTAGTGAAATATTTTTAAATTGTAAATATTTTAAATTTTTTTAATTTTGGAAATCTTTGAAATCTTTTTAAATATTTCTGAAATGTTTTAAATCTTTGTAAGGTCTGTAATCTCTTTAAATTATTTCTAAAACCTTTGAAATCTTCGGTAAAAGCTTAAGAATAGTTGTTAAAAATTAGAAATCTTTATAAAATCATTTGAATCTTTGTGAAATATTTTTTAATTTTTTAAAATATTCGAATTTTTTAGAAATATTTGGAAGTATATTAAAAACTGTGAAATCTTTTTAAAAAATTGATATTTTTTATATCTTTAAACTCTTTTGAAATCTTTGAAATACTTAACTTATTTGAAAAATGTTTGAAATATTTAAACTCCTTTTTAGAACTTTAAAATCTTTATGAAATCTATAAAATCGTCGCAAAATATTAAAAATGTTAGTTAAAATTTTGATATATTTTTAATTTGTAAATTTGTTAAAATCTGTTAAATCTTTGTGAAATACTTTAAAAAAATGTTTAAACCTTTTAAATCTTTAAAATATGTGTAAAATTATTAAAATCTTTGAAATATTTCCATAATCTTTGAAATCTTTGTAAAATATTTGAAAAAAATGTCAAGCTTTTGCAAATTTAGATATGTTTTTGAATCTTTCGAAATGCATTGAAATATTTATATTTTTGTGGACATTATGAAATAATTGTGAAATTTTTATCAATCTTAAAAATATTTCTGAAATCTTTCAAATCTTAAAAATATTTCGGAAATCTCTCAAATCTTAAAAATAATTCTGAAATCTTATAAATTTTTGTAAAATCTGCAAATTCTTTGAATTATTTCTAAAATCTGGGAAATCTTTTGAAATCTTTGTAAAATCCCTGAAATCTTTAAAATCTTGATAAAATCTTTGAAATCGTTGTGAAAAATTCGAAATCTTTATTAGTAAATTTAAAAAATCTTCGAATTTTAGAGAAATCTTTGGAAAACTATTAAAAACTTTGTAATCTTTTGAAAAATTTGATATTTTGAAATCTTCAAAATCTTTGTAAAATCAATCAAATCTTTGTGAGATTTTTGAATTTGTAAAAAATCTTTTAAAAAGCTACTGAAAACTTGTAAAACCTTTTTAAATCCTTGTAAAATATGTGAAATCTTTGAAATATTTCTGAAATTCTTGAAATTTTGAAATCTTTATAAATTTTAAACCTTTGAAAATTGGGAAAACTTAAAAATATTTTTAAATCTTTCGAAATGTATTAAAATCTTTAAACTCCTGTAAAAATTACGAAACCATTGTGAAATTTTTGTAAATCTTGAAAATGTTTCTGACATCTTTCAAATCTTAAAAATATTTCTGAACTCTTTCAAATCTTAAAAATATTTCTGAAATCTTTCAAATCTTAAAAATAATTCTGAAATCTTATAAATCTTTGTAAAATCTGGAAATTTTTTGAATTATTTCTAAAATCTGAGAAATCTTTTGAAATCTTTGTAAAATCCCTGAAATCTTTAAAATCTCGGTAAAATTTTTGGAATCGCTGTGAAAAATTGGAAATCTTTATTAGTAAATTTTAAAAATCTTTGAATTTTCGAGAAATCTTTAGAAAACTATTAAAAACTTTTTAATCTTTTGAAAAATTTGATATTTTGAAATCTTCAAAATCTTTGTAAAATCAATAAAATCTTTGTGAGATTTTTGAATTTGTAAAAAATCTTTTAAAAAGCTACTGAAAACTTGTAAAACCTTTTTAAATCCTTGTAAAATATGTGAAATCTTTGAAATATTTCTGAAATTCTTGAAATTTTGAAATCATTAAAAATTTTAAACCTTTGAAAATTGGGAAAACTTAAAAATATTTTTAAGTCTTTCGAAATGTATTAAAATTTTTAAACTCTTGTGAAAATTACGAAACCATTGTGAAATTTTTGTAAATCTTAAAAATATTTCTGAAATCTTTTAAATTTTAAAAATACTTCTGAATATTTTCAAATCTTTGTAAAACCGCTGCAATCTTTTGAAAATTTGCAAATATTTAAAATCTTTTTAAAATCTTTAAAATATTTGAAATATTTCTGAAATCTTTTAAAACCTTAAAATATTTAAATCTATGTTAAACCTACGAACTCTTTGAATTACTTCTAAAATCTGCGAAATCTTTTGAAATCTTTGAAGCCTTCGTAAAATCTTAAATCTTAACAATTTTTGAAATCTTTCAAACATTTGTGAAATACTTTTAAATTGTTTAAATTTTTTAAATGTGTATTGCTGAAATCTTTGAAATTTTTATAAAATATGTTGAAATACTTGAAATATTTTTTAAAAATTTTAACTCTTTTTTACAGCTTTAAATTTTTAAAATTTGAAAACTTCTTAAATATTTAAAATATTTTATAGATCTTTAGAATATTTTGAAATATTTCTGAAATCTTTTGATTCCTTAAAACCTTTTACAATCTTTTAAATCTTTTTAAAAACCTGCGTACAATATTTTGAAATTTGTGAAATTTTGGTAAAATATTTTGAAAATTTTGAAATATTTTGAAATTAAGAAAATTATTATTTCTGTACTTTTTAAATATCATCGAATTCGATTACTAAACTAGTCAGCGAAAAAAATTCACACAAGGCAAAGAAATTTGCAAAAAGATTTTCTCATAAAAAAAAAATATTTTTTTCTCTCATAAATTATATATAAAAATGTAGAAAATCAGACTAAAGAAACTTTAAATTCTTTAAACCATATGATAGGCTCTATTTTTAATTAATAAATTGAATCAATAAATTAATAAATTGTCCAAAAATATTGAATTAACAAAAATTTTAATTTTACTGCGATCAGAAGTAAATTCCCCATTTTAAAAATTAAATTCCCGATTTTTTTCAGGGTCAAATCGCCAAACTGATAATTAAAAAAAAAATCATAATAAATAAATAAATACCTGTCCATCCTCGTCGAAATTGATTTTTTTATTTGGAACGATCTTCTTCTTCAACATTTTTTTAGCTACAGCTGCTTTCGTCACGGGTTTCAGAATTTTCTCTTTTCCGTCTTTGACTTCATTTATTTGAAATTCTTCATCCGAAATATCGATATCAATGTCTCTTCTCTTGATAGTCAAAACATCCCCCTCATCGTCACTTTCAGCTGAAAATAATTTTTCAAATTGTCTTTTAATTAATTTTTTTAAGCTGAAAATTAAAATATTCCATTTTTGGTTGAAAATAGATCTTCAGTCTGGTTTTTTTAATTTAAATAAATCACTTCCCGGCCATTTCCCCATTTTTTCCGGGTTTAAAAATATTTTTTAATTCAATAATATTTAAAAAATTAAAATTCTAAAGCTTAACATTTTTCCATCTGAACTAATAAAATTCAATTCAAAAATGTTGTATTTACGACTTTGTGAAATCTTTTGAAATGTGTGAAATATTTCTGAAATTTTTTAAATCTTTAAAAATATTCAAAATATTTAAAAACGTTTGAAATCTTTGATTTTTTAAATCCTGGAAATTTTTAAATCTTTGTGAAATATTTTGTTATTTTTGAAATCTTTGAAATCTTTGTAAAATATTTGTGAAATTTTTTTTTTTAATGTAACCATCGAAATATTTGTGAAATATTTATATCCTTGAAACTTTAATGAAAGATTTAGACATATTTGAAAACTTTTTTAAAATTTAAAAATTTTAAAATCTTTTTTAATCTTTGAAATCTGGTAAAAATGATGAAACCATTGTAAACTTTTTTTAGATCTTAAAAATAATTCTAGAATAATTTAAATCTTTGTAAAATCAATAGTTTTTGTGAAATATTTGAAATTTTTAAAAATATTTCTGAAATTCTTGAGATTTTCCAAAGATTTTAAAACTTTGAAATATTTCTGAAATGTTGAAAAATTGGTTTAAAAAATCTGAAATCTTTCAAATCTTTTGTGATATTTAAAATTTTTTGAAATCTTAAAAATAATTGTAAAATAATTAAAATCTTTGTGAAATCTTTGAAATCCTTGAAATTTTCATATAATATTTAAAAAATTTGAAATCTTTTTTAAAATTTCAAATTTTTTAAATCTTTTGAAATCTTGTGAAAATGATGAAACCGTTGTGAAATTTTTTGAGATATTAAAAATATTTCTGCAATCATTTGCAACTTCGTAAAATCTGCAACATTTTTTAATTATTTTAAAAATATTGCTAAAAATTGTGAAATACTTTTAATTTGAAAATTTTTTTTAATCTTTGAAATCTTTGAAATTTTGTAAAAATTATGAATTTGTTTCAAATCTTAAGAACATTTCTGAAATCTTTAAAATATTTGTAAAATCTGCAAACTTTTTGAATTATTTTAAAAATATCTCTAATAATTTTGAAATATTTTTAATTTAAAAAATTTGAAAAATCTTTGAAATCTTTGTGAAATACTCTTACAAATTTTGTAAATCTTTGAAAATCTTTTAAAACTTTGTGAAATTTTTTTTACAAATCTTGTAAATCTTTAAAACCTTTAAAATTATGTGAAAATTATGAATTTTTTTACTGCAAAATTTTTGAATTATTTTTTAGATATGCAGCAACTTTTGAAATCATCTTTAAAATCGTTGTGAATTTTTAAAAATATTGCTAAAAGTTTTAAAATATTAAAATTTTTTTAATTCTGAAAATCTTTTAAATCGATTCATGAAAGATTTTGAAATTTTTGTGAAATCTTTTTAAAAATTTGAAAATTCGAAAATCTTTTGAAATCTTGTGAAAATGATGAAACCATTGTGAATTTTTTTTAAATCTTACAAATATTTCTCAAATCATTTAAATCTGTATAAAATCTGCAAAATTTTGAAATTATTTAAATTTTGAAAATCTTTTAAGCCTTTGTGAAATACTTTTACAAATTTTGGAAATATTTCAAATCTTCAAATCTTTAAAATGTTGGGAAAATTATTAATTTTTTTAAAGCTTAAAAATATTTTTGAAATCTTTCAAAAATCTACAAAATTTTTTAAGTGTTTTTAAAATATGCAAAAAGTTTTGAAATCTTTACAAAATCGTTGTGAAATCTTAAAAATATTGCTAAAAGTTTTGAAATTTTTGTAATTTTGAAAATCTTTGAAATCCTTGTGAAATACTTTTACAAATTTTGTAAATGTTTAAAATTTTGCTAAAATTTTTTGAATCGTCGAAAATTTGGAAATCTTTGTAAAATTTACAAACTTTTCGGTTAATTTCTATATATTTCTGTATTTCAATATTATTTCAATAACGTACACTTATAAAATCGAAGCTACTACCACTTTTCAACTGAAAAATCTTAAGTTAAATGCAATTAAACTACGAAATAATTTTTTTTTTTTACTTTTATAAATTAGACAGTTTACAGGTTCTAATTCAGTTCCAAGAATATAAAACCACGTTATAATTGTCAATGCTCTAAATTAAAAAACACTTAACACTTTTTAAATCATAAGTTAAATGATATTAATTTTAAATACTTTAAACATCCTTGAAAAGCTTTAAAATTTTATTTGAAAATCATGAGAAATCTAGAACTTCTAAATATGTTTTAAAATTAATTAAACTTTTCCTACAATTTGTAGAAAATGCCTGCATATGTCAAAAATGTCCTCAAAATTTTGATGCAAAATAACAATTGAACACATATTATTTAATTATAAGAGATATTTAGAACTTTGGAAAAGAATTGTGAAAGGATTCAAAAGAATAAGAACATTTTTTTGAAGATTTCCGGAAAAATTGAAAATAATTATTTATTTACAAAAAATTCTAAATATTAAATTTTTTTTTAAAAAAATAATCTGGAAGATTTTAAGGAAATTTTTATTTTTTACTAAATTTAATTAATATTAAGTTGATAATACTTTATAATATCTAAAAAAGACATTTACAAAATCTGGAAATTTGTTAATTTCGAACGGATTTAGAACCGTTTTGTCCGATCACATACAAAAAAATGTATTTATTTATATTTACAGTTGATAAAATAAAAATATGTTTTATCCAAAATTTTCAACTTAAAACGCTTTTAATGTTTTCATTTTGTAAATTTTCAAAACAGCGTTCTTAAATTCCTTAAATTAAAAATGTACGCTTAAAAATAAAAAAATAAAATTTTTGTAAGTAAAAGATTTTCGAATTGCGCATTATAAACTGAAAGATAGGATAAGTAAGAAAAATAAAATTTTAAGAAATTATTTAAAAACTCTAGAAATTTTAAAGTACTTTTTCTTCTTTTTGATTAAAATTTTTTTATTTTGAAAGGAAAGAAAAAGGTGAAATAAATAAATTTGCCATCTACGAGACGCAGATGAGCGCCTTCTGTATTTTTACTTGGAACAGATTCTTCTTCTTCTTCTTCTTCGTCCTCTTCGGAGCTTTCATCATCTTCCTTTTCAATTTTCTTTTGACTAGCTTTTTCCCTTCTTGCTAGAACTCGGATTCGCGGAGGTATCGTTAAACCTAGGGATCTGTTAATATGGTTTTTAAGATTATTAAAAAAAATTTGTTTAGAGAAATAAAAATAAAAATCGAACCGAGGGGTTGATCACACTTGAAATCTGGCGAACAAGCCTTTGTTGAATCTTTTGAAATGGTCGTAAAATATTTCAAATCTTTGTGAAATATTTCTAAAATCTTTCAAATATTTGAGAAATCTTCGTAAAATAATTGAGATCTTAAAAATATTTTTAAATTTTTGATACCTTTGCAATTTTGTAGCGATTTTTTGAAAATTATTGAGAACTTTTAAAGCTTTGCGAAATATTTGTAAAATTATTGAAATCTTTGTGAAATCTGCATAAAATTTTAAATGCTTTTATAATCTGCGAAACTTTTCATGTTTTTGGAAATTTGTTGGGAAATTAATGAAAAATTTTATAGTTTTGTGAAATATTTTGAAATATTTCTGAAATTTTTGTAAAATTTTTTAAAATCTTTAAAATATTTTTAAATTTTGTATACTTTTGCCATTTTTTAGCAATCTTTGAAAATTATTGAAAATTTTTAAAACTTTGTGTAATATTTTTTTAATCTTTTAAATCTTTGTAAAATTATTAAAATCTTTTAAATATTTGTGAAATCAGCTAAATTTTTGAAATATTTTTAAAACCTGCGAAATCTTTTAAAATATTTATGAAAAATATTTAACTTTTTGAAACTTTTCATATTTTTAAGACATTTTCGGGAAACTATTGAAAAGTTTTAAAGTTTTATGAAATATTTTGTACTATTTCTGAAATATTTGTAAAATTATTGAAATCTTTGTGAAATGAGCTAAATTTTTGAAATGTTTTTAAAATCTGCGAAATCTTTTGAAATATTTATGAAACAATTTTAGTTTTTGAAACTTCATATTTTTGAGAAATTTTTGGGAAACTATTGAAAAGTTTTGTGAAATATTTTGATATACTTGAAATCTTTCTGAAATAATTTGAAATGTTTGTATAATCATTCCAATTTTCGTGAAATCTGCTAAACTTTTCAAATGTTTTTTGAAATCTGCGAGATTATTGAAAACTTTGAAAAAAGGGCTTTGTGAAAAGTTTTCAAATATTGCAAATATTTCTGAAATATTTGTAATCATTGTAAAATTATTTAAATCTTTGCGAAATATTTGAAATCGTTTGAAAATTATTAAACCACTGTGAAATTTTTTGATATCTTCAAAATATTTCTAAAATCTTTTAAATCTTTAAGATTTTTGTGAAATCTTTGTAAAATTCTTTAAATCTTCCAAATCTTTGTGAAATCTTCAAAGTAATTGAAATCGACAAGTTCATAAAATATTTTACAATATTTTGAAAATTATTAAACCACAGTGAAATTTTTTGAAATCCTACAAATATTTCTGAAATCTTTCGAATTTTTTGTCAAATCTGCGATGTCTTCAAAATATTTCTAAAATCTGCTAAATTTTTGGAAATTTTTGTGAAATCATAAAAATCTTTGTGAAATTTGAAAATTCTTGGAAATATTTCTGAAAACCTGTGAGAAATATTATTCAATCTTCGTGAAATCTATTCAAAATTATAATACCATTGTGAAATGCTTTAATTATTTCTGAAATCCTTGTAAAAGGATTCAATTCTTTGAAACACACATTTTTAGGAAATTATTAAAAACTTTAAAATCTTTTCAAATATTTAGAAATATTTGAAATATTTCTAAAATCTTTGTGAAATCTGCGAATTTTTTCTCAAATCTCGAAAACATGTTGAATATTTTAAATCTTAGAAATCTTTTGAAATATTTGAAATCTGCGAAATCTTTCTGTGATATTTTTAAACTTTAAAAAATTTTATAATCCTTATTAAAATTTGTGGAAATTTCTCTAATATTTCTGAAATCTTTGCGACATTTTTGGGAAAATATTTGAAACTTCAAAATCTTTCTGAAATTTTTGAAATATGTTTCAAGTCTTCATAAGATCATAAAAATCGTTGTGAAATTTGCAAATTCTTGGAAATATTTCTAAAAATCTGTGAGAAATATTTAAAATCTTTTCAAAATTGTGATACCATTGCGAAATTCTTTGAATATTTCTGAAATCCTTGAAACATTAAATCTTTGTAAAATAATTGAAAAATTTTTTAAAACTTTAAAAAATTGGTGTAATATTTTAAATCGTTGTTAAAGCTTAAAAATATTTGTGAAATCTTTTAACAAATATTTCTAAAATCTGCGAAATCTTCTGAAAATGTATTAAAATTTTTTTTTTGTGAAATTTCTTAAATCATTTAAATCTTTGTGTGATATTTGAAGTTCGTCGAAAATAATGAAGCCATTATAAAATTTCTTAAATTCTTCGAAATCTTTAAAATCCAGTCTACACTCAAAAATCATGTGACCAAGTTCTTCGCGTCGAATAATTTGTAAATATTTTACTTAGAAAATGCATCAGTGTCGAGAGCGTGTAGGTTGAAAATCTTCTTATCTCTCATTTTCATGACCGATTTAATGTAGGCGAGAAAAGATCGCTGGGCAGTTTGCTTGAGCTCAGAATTTCGAGCGAGAAGAGCTGCTAATTCTTGTTCTGGAGATTGCAAATAACTGGGCCTAATTCTGTAAAGGAGAACAATTATTAATTGAAAAAGGGGCAATTATTTTTCGAATCTGCAAAATAAAAAAATTAAAATCAATAACAGAAAAGTTGGGTACTTTAGTTCGGAAATTGGAATTCCGCGAATCGCCAATTGGTCGATTATATTTTCCTCGCTGGGCAGTACAACCAATAAAGAATTTCCACCGCTTTTAAATCTTGCTGTTCTTCCCGCTCTGTGGATGTAAGCATTCACATCTTCCGGACAATCCATTTGTACAACCCAATCGACATCAGGAAAGTCTAAATAAATAGGTTAGTTCGTTATTTAACTAGGAAATCAAGCAAGACATTTTTTAAATCAAAAATAGTTTAATTTTCAACAACAAAAATTGCAACAAAATAACTGAATAATTTTCAAAAAAAGAGTTAAATTTTCGACGAATGGTTGAGCTTTACACAAAATAAATCAATTTTCAACAAAATAGTTGAATTTTCAAGAAAATAAGTCAATTTGAAACAAAATAGTTGATTCTTCAACCAAATAAAATTTAAAGAAAATAGTTGAATTTTCAAAAAAATAAATAAATTTTCAACAAAATGCTTGAATTTTCAACAGAATTATTAAATTTTGAAACAAATATTTTAATTTTTAAGAAAATAGATCAATTTTAAACAAAATAGTTGATTTTTCAAACAAATAAATTTTAAGCAAAGTAGTTGAATTATCAAGAAAATAAATAAATTTTCAAGAAATGGTTGAATTTTAAACAAAATAAATAAATTCCCAACAAAATAAATTTGAAACAAAATAGTTGAATTTTCAAGAAAATAAAAAATTTTTCAATAAATGGTTGAAATCTAAACGAAATAAATAATAGTTGATTTTTCAACAAAATAAATTTTAAAGAAAATAGTTGAATTTTCAAGAAAATAAATAAATTTTCAACAAATGGTTGAATTTTAAACAAAATAAATAAATTTTCAACAAAATAGTAGAATTTTCAAACAAATAAATTTTGAATAAATAGTTGATTTTTAAACAAAATGGTTGAATTTTCCAAAAAATAATTAGATTTTAAACAAAATAAATGATTTTTTAACAAAATAGTTGAATTTTCAATAAAATAAATAAAATTGCAACTAAATAAATAAATGTTCAACGAAATGCTTGAATTTTCAACAAAGTAATTAAATTTATAACTAAATATTTAAACTTTCAACAAAATAAATAAAGTTTCAACCAAATGAATAAGTTTGAAAAAAGTTGAATTTTTAACGAAATAAAGAAGTTTAAACAAAATTAGAACTTTTAATAAAATAGTTGTATTTTTTCTACAAAATAAATAAATTATCAACAAAATAAATTTGAAACAAAATAGTTGAATTAAAAAAAAAGTTCAATATATGGTTGAAATCTAAACAAAATAAATAAATTTTCATCAAAATAAATTTTCAACAAAATAGTGGTTTTTCAAACCAGTTAATTTTAAGCGAAATAGTTTCATTTTCAAGAAAATAAATAAATTTTCAATAAATAGTTGATTTTCAAACAAAATCATTACATTTTCAACAAAATAAACAAATTGTCAGCAAAATAGTTGAATTTTCAAGAGAATAAATTAATTTTAAACAAAATAGTTGAATTTTCAACAAAAGAATTAAATTTTGAACTAAATATTTAAATTTTCTACAAAATAAATAAATTATCAACAAAATAAATTTGAAACAAAATAGTTGAACTTAAAAAAAAGTTCAATAAATGGTTTAAATCTAAACAAAATAAATAAATTTTCAACAAAATAGTTGATTTTTTAAACAATTAAATTTTAAGCAAAATAGTTGAATTTTCAAGAAAATAAATAAATTTTCAACAAAAACATGAAATTTTCGACAAAATAACTAAATTGTCAGCAAAATAGTTGATTTTTCCACAAAATAAATTTTAAGCAAAATAGTAGAATTTTCAAGAAAATAAATTAATTTTAAACAAAATAGTTCATTTTTCAAACAAATAAATTTTTAACAAAATAGTTGAATTTTCAAGAAAATAAATAAATTTTAAAGAGAATAAATAAATTTTCAATAAAATGGTTGAATTTACCACAAAATAATTAAACTTTAACCAAAATAAATAAATTTGTAACAAAATAGTTTAATTTTCAATAAATTAATAAAACTGCAACTAAATAAATAAATTTTCGACGAAATGCTGAGTTTTTCTGATATTGTGGTGAAATTTGAGGTGAGTGGATTGTGGAAGTGTGTGGAAGGGTGTGGAGGTGAGAGATCTAATTGAGGGATTGTGA
>NC_046657.1:165403357-165412583 GCF_010883055.1 Belonocnema kinseyi
AACGGAAGTCGCTTAGATTAGAAGCGTGAAAATTGTAAGTAATGGTAAAGTAAAAGTTAATTAGACTAAGATGCGATTGCGTTCTCATTCTCTCTCTCTCTCTCTCTCTCGCTTTCGTTCGCTCGCTCACTCGCTTGCTAATAAGTCCTAAATTGCGCTATCGCAGGAAATAGAAATAAGGAACTAGATATAAGACTTTATGTAAATAGTTGTAAATAATTGTATATATAGAAAGGATAAGATTGTAAAATATATATAGATGTAAACGGAAAGATTGTAAGGAATGGAAGTCATGTAAACCCTTAGGGGACACATTATGAATAAAGAGAAATAAATTTTCAACCAAATAAATAAGTTTTAAAAAAGTTGAATTTTTAGCAAAAAAAAAGTCCAATAAATGGTTAAAATCTAAACAAAATAAATAAATTTTCATCAAAATAAATTTTCAACAAAATAGTTGATTTTTTAAACAAAATAAATTATCAACAAAAACATTAAATTTTCGACAAATTAAATAAATTGTCAGCAAAATAGTTGAATTTTCAACAAAATAAATTTTAAGCAAAATAGTAGAATTTTCAAGAAAATAAATCAATTTTAAACAAAATAGTTGAATTTTCAATAAAATAAATAAAATTGCAACTAAATAAATAAATTTTTAACGAAATGCTTGAATTTTGAACAAAATAATTAAATTTTGAACAAAATAGTTGATTTTTCAAACAAATAAATTTTCAACAAAATGGTTGAATTTTCCACAAAATAATTAATTTTTAAACAAAATAAATAAATTTGTAACAAAATAGTTTGATTTTCAAAAAAATACATTTTAAACAAAATAGTTTAATTTCCAAAATAATAAATAAAATTCCAAATAAATAAATTGTCAACGAAATGCTTGAATTTGCAACAAAATAATAAAATTTTAAACAAAATAAATAAATTTGTAACAAAATAGTTGAATTTTCAATCAAATAAATAAAATTGCAACTAAATAAATAAATAAATTTGAAACAAAATAATTGAATTTTCAAGAAAACAAATAAATGTTCAATTTTATATTTACTTCTGCCAAAAAAAAATTAAACTGAAATTAACAATTGGCAATCCCCCCATTTAATTTCTTACCTAAACCGCGCGACGCAACGTCAGTCGCGAACAAAACTGCATGTTGTCTCCTACAAAACGTTTGATAAATGTCTATTCTTTTGAGTTGATGAATTTGTCCATGCAGGGGTATCAGTTTTATCATCCTCGCACACTTTTCAGTCAGTCGTCGGAATGCTTCGTACATAAATTTCACCTAATAATAAAAAATTGAGATTTATCAAAATTCACAGTTTTTCCGGTAAATTTTTTCAATTTGCCAGGTCTAAAAGTAACATATTCACACATGCCGCTGAACGCAACAGAGCAAAAAATTTAAAAATAAATGAATTTTTCAAAACAAATATTTAAAAAAATGAAATAGTTCAACTTTTAGTTGAAAAAAATCAACTGTCAGCAAATAATAACGGATTTTCAAGAAAATAGTTTAATATCTTCAACTACAAAAATGAATCTTCAACTGAAATTGTTGAATTTTCAACAAGAAATTAATTTTTACAAAAAAAAGCAATTGTTAACTAAAACTGAAATAGTTCAATTTTAAGTTAAAAAATTAATGTACAAGCAAACAAACGAATTTTCAACTAAAACTATGGAATATTCAATAGGAAACAGTTAAAAAAATTACTTTCCTAACAAAACTAACTTTAAAAAAAACTAAGTTTAAAAAAAGTACTTACATTTTTAAACAAAGTGATGAATTTTCAACTAAAATTTTTAATCTTTGACAGGAATAGTTAAATTTTAAATCAGAAAGATGAATTTTTAATCCAGAAGATTAATTTCTACTAAAAAAGATAGATTTTCAACTAAAAAAGATAATTTTCCAACCAAAAATTGAATACTTAAATTCTTAATAAAAAAAAAGAATGTTTAAAAAGAGATACATTTTTAACTGACATTATGGAATATCGAAGTGGAGTAAGCATAGTCACATTTTTAGCTCAAATAAATAATAATTTGCAAAAAAAAGAAACCAATCTTCAACAAAATTGTTAAATTTTTGGTAAAAAATAATTTTTTATCCAAGCAAAAAGAAGTTTTCAATTAAATAGCTCATATTTCGACCAAAAAAAAAACTTTGAACTAAAATGATTAATTTTCAAATAAATAAAAAAATTAGTTTTCAATAAAACAGTTTAACTTTTAAACAAATAATTTCATTTCTAACAAAATATACATTGTAAACTAAAATAAAATACTTCTATTTTTAATCGAAAAGAAGAATTTTTAAACAAAAGAAAAAATTAACTTGAAAAAAAAGAAGATAATTTTCTACCAAAAAATCGATTATTAAAAAAATATGTAAATTTTTAACGAAATAGTTCAATTTTCAATTAAAAAAGAGAAATTTTCATCTAACAATTTAGTATAAAATTCCACAATTTGCCTGAATTTTGGATGAAAATTAATGTTTTTAAAAAGTTTTTTAAATTTAAAAGTTCAGCTTTTTAGTAGAAATTGCATCTTTTTTGGATAAACATGCAACAATTTGGTATAAAATGCAACAACTTTGTTAATATTTTGAAACAATAAAAATTAACTTGCAAAGAAAAAGGTAATTTCTACTGAAAAAACGATTTATAACCAAATATGTGAATTTTCGAAGAAATAGTTGAATTTTCAACAAAATAATTGAATTTTCAATTAAAAAGTAGCAATTTTTCCTCCAAATCCTTTTATTTTTTAACAATAAAAGATCAATTTTCATCCGAGAAGGATACATTTTGAACAAAAAATTTATTTTCAACAAAGTAGTTACATTTTCAGCCAAAAATGAATTTTCAATTAAAATGATGAATCTTCAAAGAAATAATTTTCAACAAAAGAGTTTAACTTTCAAAAAAAATAATTTTATTTCTAACATAAAATATAAATTGTAAACTAAAATAATGAATATTTCACCAACATAATCGTATTTTTAATCGAAAAGAATTTTTAAACAAAAAAAAATTAACTTGCAAAGAAAAAGATAATTTTCTACCAAAAATTCGGTTTTTAACCAAATATGTGAATTTTCAAAGGAATAATTGAATTTTCAATTGAAAAAGAAAAATTTTCATTCAAATTGTTCAATTTTAAACAATAAAAGATCAATTTTGAACAAAAAATAGAAGTTCATATTGTCAATTGAAGGAAATAATTTTCAAACAAACTGATTAATTTTCAAGTAAAATTATGAATATTCAGCCGGAATAGTTGAATTTTATACCAGCAAGATTAATTGTGTACAATTTCTAAATGAAAATATTAATTTTCAACAAAATAGTTGCATCTTCATCCGAAAAAAATTAACTTGTAAAAAAAGATCATTTTACACCAAAATATCGATTTTTAACCAAATCTGTGAATTTTGAACAAAATAGTTTAATTTTCAATTTAAAAAGACCAATAATCATCCATATCGTTTAATTTTAAACAAAAGAAGATCAATTTTCAATCAAATAGTTCAATTTTCTTCCGAAAAAGATACATTTTTTAACAAAAATTGAATTTTCAGCTAAAAATAAAATTCTTAACAACAAAAAATAAATAATAAATTTTTCTTTAAAAAAATTGATTATCAACAAGCTAGTTACATTTTTAAACAGAGATGAATTTTCAATAGAAATAACCAATTTTCAAACAAAAAAGTAATTTTCAATCAAATAATTTAACTTTCAATCAAATAGTTTTATTTTTAACTTAAAATATAAATTTTAAAATAAAATGATAAATATTTAACTGAAATACATGTATTTTTAAACGGAACGAAGAATACAAAAAAATTAACTTGCAAAGAAAAACATATTTTTCTATCGAAAAATCGATTTTTAAACAAATATGTGAATTTTCAACTGAAAAAGCCATATTTTCATCCAAATTGTTTAATTCTAACCAAAAATAAAATTAATTTTCTACCAAAAAATATTGATTTTTAACAAAATATGTGAACTTTTAACGAAGTAGTTGAATTTTCAACGAAATAATTAAATTTTTAATTTAAAAATAGCCATTTTCATCCGAAAAAGATAGACTTTCAACAAAAAATTGAATTTTCTGCTAAAAATCAAATAATAAATTTTTAACCAAAGATGAATTTTCGATTAAAATGGGGAATCTTCAAACACAGAAATAATTTTCAACAAAAAAATCTAAAGTTCAAATAAAATCCCTGAAGAGAAAGTAATTTTTAACACAAGCGTTTCACTTTTAGAAGAATTTTTAAACAAAGAAATTAACTTGTAAAGAAAAAGATAATTTTCTACAAAAAAAATCGATTTTAAAAAAAAGATGTGAATTTTCATCGATATAGTTGAATTTTCAATGGAAAAAGACAAATTTTCCTCTAAATTGTTTAATTTTAACAAAAAGAAAATTAATTCTCTATGAAAAAATATTGGTTTAAAAAAAAATATGTGAATTTTCAACGAAACAGATGCATTTTTAACAACGTAGATTAAATTTCTGTGAAAAAAAAAGATAAATTTTCGACAAATAATGGAATACTTACAACTTTCATCACAAAAAAATTAACTTTCAATCAAAGAAATGAATTTTTAACAAAAAAAAAAAAGATTGATTGCTAACAAAATTCATTAATTTTCAACCAAATTTATTAATTTTTAAATTGATTTTCGACCCAAAAAATGTATTTTCATCCAAAAAGATCAATGTTAAATCAAACACGGAGTAGTTAGATTCTTAGGTAAAAGAAAATAATTTTCAACAAAATAAAAAAGAAATGCAAAAGATATTTTTTAATTTTCAAGAAATCAGATGGATTTTTAACCAAGAAGATTAAATTTTTATAACAAAATATTAATTTTCGATACAAAATGGAATAGCCGAATTTTTAGTTTAAAAAAATGCTCAATAAAGAAAATTAATTTTCAATCAAAGAAGTAAATTTTCAACCAAAAAGATTAATTTTCTACTGAAAAAGATTGATTTTTAAGAGAGTCCATGAATGTTTAACCCAATAGTTGATTTTCCATCGAAAAGATGAATTTTCTACGAAAAAAGAGAAAAATCTTCAACAAAATAGATGAATTTTCAAGAAAATAGTTAAATTTTCAACCGAACAGATGAATTTTTAACCAAAACGATTAATATTAATAAACCAAAAAGATTAATTTTCAACTAAAAAGATAATTTCTCAACTAAAATTAAATAATTTAATTTATAGTCAAAACATAAATGTTCAGTAAAGAGATGGAATTTTAACTAAAATTATGAAATATTCAACTATTTCAGTTAAATGAAAATAATTTTTCACCACAAAACATTTTTTAAAAAATTGACATTCAAATTTTCAGTTGAAGAAAATAATTTAAAAACAAACTGATTAATTTTCAAGTAAAATTATGAATATTCAGCTGGAATAGTTAAACTTTTTCCACGAAGAAGAATTTTCAACCCAAAATTAAATTTTCATCTAAAAATCTAATTCTTAACAACAAAAAATGTATTTTCAGCAAAATAGTTAAATTTTCTGCTGAAACGGTGAAATTTTTATTTAAAAACATTGATTTTCAACAAAATAGTTATGTTTTCAAATTTAGGTAAATTTTTAATTAAAATTTGAAAAATTTCCATTTTGATTTGAAATTGTTTTATTCCGTTTATAAATAATTTTAATATAAAATATTACAGGATTTGGCTCTTGGAATATTAATGGCCAGGGAAAATGAAAACTTTGTCACGAATTTTCACTCTTTGTTTAGAAATTCAACAATTTTTTTTAAAAAAAGCCATTTTTTTGTTTGATAATTCGCCTTTTGTGTTGAAAATTTAAGTATCTTCGTAGAAAATGTGCTTTTTGATTAAAATCCACATTTAAGAGTTGAAAAGTTAACTGAAATCCTTTTCGGATGAAAATTGAACAAATTTGTTTAAAATTCGTTTTTTTAATTAAAAAATTCATCTATTTTAGTCGAAATTTTTATCTTTCTTGGATAAAATGCAACTGTTGGTTTGAAAATTTAACAATTTTATGAGATATTCATCGTTTTTGGGTTAAAATATAAATTATCTTCTCAGAAAATTGACTTCTTGTTTAAAACTAATTTTTTGACGTTGAGAAGCGAAACTAGAATCTTTTTCAGTTGAAAAACCCACCATTTTTTTTAAATATGTTTTTTTTTAATATGAAAATTTACCTAATTTAGTATAGATGGAATTTTTCTGGTATAAAATGCAAATTGTTTGGCTGAAAAATCAAGAATATTGATAAAAAGTAAACTTTTTTCGTTAAAAATTAAATTATCTTCTTAAAAAATTTTCTTGCTTAAAATAATTCATATTTTGGTGTTAAAAAGTCAAGTTAAATATTTTCTGGATGAAAATTCCATTATTTTCTTGATTTATTTCAAATTAAAAAATGCATATTTTTTTATTAAAATTCAACTATTTTTATAAAAAGTGACCCTTTTTGGTTAAAATTCATATTTTAATGGTGAAGAGTCATATTAAAATATTTTTGGATTAAAATTCCACTATTATCCTGATTTTTTTTTAAATTTATAAATGCATCTATTTTAGTAGAAATTGCATCTTTCTTGGACAAAAATGCAACTATTTGTTTAAAAATTCAACAATTATGATAAAAAAATGATCCTTTTTGGATAAAAATTAAACTTCTTTGCTCACCATTCGCCTCTTTGGGTTAAAAATTAAAGTGTCTTCCCAGAAAATTTACTTTTAGTGTAAGTCTCACATTTTGATATTGAAAAGTCAAACAAAAATCTTTTTCGGTTAAACAATTACGCTATTTTTATAAAAATTTGTCTTCGATTTAAAAATTCATTTATTTTTGTAGAAAATGCATCTTCCGTGTATAAAAATGCAACCGCTCGGTTGAAAATTTAACAATTTTGTTAAATATTGATCCTTTTTGGTCTCAAATTCAACCGTCTTGTTGAAAATTTAGGTATCTTTATAGAAAATTTACTTGTTAAAAATAATTCATATTTTGGCGTTGAAAAGTTAAAAAAAAGTTTTTTTAACTAAAAATTCAACTAATTTCTTGAAAATTTGTCTTTTTAACTTAAAAATTCATCTATTTTAGTAGAAATCTCATCTTTCTTGGATAAAAAAGCAATTATTTGTTTTAAAATTCAGCATTCGTCCTTTTTAGGTAAAAAAATGTTATTATTTTCCTAGAAAATTTACTTGTTTAAAATAATATATATTTTTGTGTGAAAATGTCCACGGAATTCCACTTTTTTTTTTTAAATATGTCTTCTCAATTTAAAATTTAATTTATTTTGGTAGAAAATTTACTTGTTTAAAACAATTTATATACTTTAGTGTTAAAATGTCAAGTAAACTATTTTTATTTCTTTTTTAAATAAAAATTCAACTTGTTGGCTGTAAAATTAATCTTAATTTAAAATTTAACTGCATGTGTAAAAGTTGAACTGCTTTGCTCAATTTTTTTTAAATGAATTTTTATCTCACTGATCAAAAATTTAAATTTTGTTTGCTTAAAATACATATCTTTAGGTTAAAAATTCAATCTTGTGCAGAAATTCGTCTTTTGGTTTGAAGAATCAACAATTTAAGTAAAAATTTCCCTCTTTCACAACTGAAAAATCTTTATTTTTAATTAGAAATTGGCCTTTTTTACTTTAAAATTAATTTTTTGGATAAAATTTATTTATTTTATGCTGAAAAGTTAAGTATTTTGTTACAATTTGTCTTTATGGTAGTAAAGTCATTTTTTTTGCTTAAAATAAGTAAATTAAATTAAAAAATTCTAATTTGCATCTGAAATATTGTTTTATTCTGTTTAGAAAAGATTATATATTAAAAATATTACAATATTAAAATGCTGCTATTTGAATAATATAGTACAAAAAAATTAACTGAATTGCTCAAGGAAAAATCAGAGAATTTTCAAAATAAAAACTTTACCCTGCAAAGCATGTATTATCTTAAATAGAAAAAATTAACATTAGTTTCAAGTCTCATATCTTATTATTTATATTTTATATTTATATATTATATTTTTTACTAATATTTTTCATTTAAATTCTACATTTTTTTTTATATTTCATATTTCACATTTTATATCTATATATTATATTTTATATTTCATATTTATATTTATACACATATTTATATCTTATATTTTATATTCATATTTTATATTTACAGTTTATATTTCAAATTTATATTTCATATTTATATTTTATATTCACATCATATATTTATATATTATATTTACATCTTATATTTTATATTCATATTTTATATTTAAAGTTTATATTTCAAATTTATATTTCATATTTACATTTAATATTCATGTTTTAATTTATTTTATATTTATATTTTATATTCACATGATATATTTATATATTATATTTTATATTTCATATTTATATTTTATATTCATATTTTAGGTTCTTATTTTATATTTATATTTTATATTCACATTTTAGATTCATATTTTATATTTACAGTTTATATTTCAAATTTATATTTCATATTTACATTTAATATTCATGTTTTAATTTATTTTATATTTATATTTTATATTCACATGATATATTTATATATTATATTTTATAATCATATTTTATATTTACAGTTTATATTTCAAATTTATATTTCATATTTACATTTAATATTCATGTTTTATTTTATTTTATATTTCATATTTATATTTTATATTCATATTTTTAATTCTTATTTTATATTCATATTTTATATTTATAGTTTATATTTCTATTTACATTTTATATTCACATCATATATTTATATCTTATATTTTATATTTATACACATATTATAATTATATATTATATTTTATATTCACATAATATATTTATATATTATATTTTATATTTACAGCTAATATTTCAAATTTATATTTCATATTTGTATTTTATATTCATATTTTAATTTCTTATTTTATATTTATATTTTATATTCACATCATATATTTATATATTATATTTTATATTTCATATTTTAATTCCTTATTTTATATTTTTATTTGATATTTAAATTTAGATTTAGGATGGAATGTAAATTTTATGTATAGGGAGCGGAGGCCCTCAAATCCGTAAAAGGGAGAGATTAAATATACATACATACATATTTTTTATTTATATATTATATATGATATTTATAT
>NC_046657.1:165412683-165418513 GCF_010883055.1 Belonocnema kinseyi
TATATTTTTATATAATATATTTTATATATTTATTTTATAAATATATATTTTTCTATGTTTCGGTTACGGTTTCGTAATTTAAGTACGGCGGATACGAAAATATTTTATTAAAATTTTCTCTTACCTGCTTGCAAGTTGAAAAGAATACAATGATTTTTTGCCGGAGATGCTTTCGCAGAAAAGAATACAACATCGTCATTTTGTCTTCCAAATTGCAAACCACATACACTTGCTGCAAATGTTCAGGCGTGACGTGTGTCGCTTTTTCGTGAACGGATACGTAAATTGGATCTTTGAGGCTCAATCTACTCAATTCTGCTTTAGATCTAAAAAAAAAAATCAAAAACAATTTGAATATTTAACTAGAAAATGATTTAATGTGTGCTTGAACTATGAGTTGAAAGAATTAGAACGTACTTAGTTTGCGTAGCTGAAAATAAAAGAGTTTGACGACTTTCCGGGAAATTTTCAATTATCGCGTCCATACTTTCTTCGAAGCCCTTGTCCAAACATCTGTCCGCTTCGTCCAGAACTAAGATCTAGAGTTTTATTAAAACAAAAGAAAAAATAATTCAAAAAAGACAAATCTTCAACAAAATAGATGAATTTTGAAGCTAGAAGATTAAATGTCTGTGAAAAAGATTAATTTTCGAAAAATAATGGAATACCTCCAGTTTCAGTTTAAAAAATTATTTTTCAATGAAAAAAATGCATTTTCAAAACAAAAAAAATTCATTTTCTACCACAGAAGACAACGATTCAATAAAATAGAGAAATTTGTTAACAAATAAATAAATTTTTGAAGAAAATAATGAATCTTTAAACAAACAAAAATTAATTTTTAACCCAATAATTGAATTTTCACAAGAAAAGATGAATTTTTAATTTGCAACAAAAAATTGAAAAGTTACAATTTCAGGGTGGCCGCTTTAATCGACGAAATAAATTTCCGGTCATTTCCCGGTTTTTTTTCCGGTTCGCAAACATTTTTCACAGTCAATGAAATTTAAAAAATGGAACACTAAAGCTACAAAATGTTTCACTTAAAGTAATAAAAACTGAGCTGCAAATGAAAGCACACAAAGTGGAGCTGTTAAATTTGGAACTTTTAAAATTGAAATTTAAAAGATTTAATTCAAAAATTATGCATTTAAATGCTCAATAATTTACGCGTATAAAATGGAAGGTACTAACATTTTCCAATATGAAAAATATAAATCCACTTATCATTTTCAATGCTCTAAATTAAAAAATCAATCAATGAACTTTAAAATATTCAAAATTATATAATTTTAATGAATTTTAAGCTAGAAACATCAAATATTGAAAAATTGAAAAAATTTTAACTGAACACTTCTTAAATTAGAAATGCAATTATTTTCTTTTTAAATAGTTTAAACATTATTGGAGAGCTTCAAAATTTTATTTCAAAATCTTGAGAAATCTAAAAGTTGTTTTAAATTATTTTTGAAATTTTTTCAGAACTTCTAAATATCTGTCAAAATTAATTGAATTTTGTTTACATTTTTCAGAAAATCCTGCAAATTTTAAAACATTTATTTAGAATTTGGATGTATAAATAACAATTGAACATTTATAATTTGTAGGCGAAATTTGAGTAATCCTGGTCATTTGCTGGTCCAGCGGCCACCCTGAATTTCAATCAAAGAAATGAATTTACAATCAAAAAAATTCATTTTCTACCAAAAAAGATTGATTTTTCACAAAATACATCAATCTTCAACAAAATTTTGAATTTTTAAAGAAATTTTTCACCAAAGAAATATATTTTTAACCAAAAAGATGAATTATTCGCCAAGAAGATTAATATTATACCACAAAAGACAACGTTTTAGTAGAATACAGACATTTTTAAGCAAAGAAATTAATTTTTTTAATAAAATAATGAATCTTCAAACAAAAAAATTAATGTTCTACCACAAAAAGACAACGTTTCAACAAAATACAGAAATTTGTTAACAGATAAATTAGTTTTTTGATAAAATTAAGAAAAAAACCAATTTTGAACAAAATAGATGAATTTTTAACCATCATGTCTGTCAAAAAAGATAAATTTTCGACAAAAAATTTAAAAGTTACAAGTACAAATTAAAAAAAATTAATTTTCAATATAAAAACTAATTTTCTACCAAAAAAAGATTGATTTTGCACAAAATACATGAATTTTCAACAAAATTTTGAATTTTTAAAAGAATTTTCCACCAAAGGAAGCAAAGAAATTAATTTTTTTTTAAATAATGAATCTTCAAACAAAAAATTTAAGGTTTAACACAATTAATATTCTACCACAAAAGACATAAATTAAAAAAATACAGAAATTTTTAAGAAAAGAAATTAATTTTATAATAAAATGATGAAACTTTAAACAAAAATTTAATTTTGAAAAAAATAATTAAATTTTCAACCGAAAAGATGAATTTTATAGTAAATAAAAGACAACGCTTTAACAAAATAGTTAAATTTTCAACCAAAAAGATTAATTTTTAACCAAGAAGATAAAATGTGTCAAAAAAATGTCGAAAAAAGGGAAAAGTTATGATTTCAATTAAAAAATTTAATTGCTGATAAAAAAATTAATATTCAATTAAAGAAATGTATTTTCAACAGAAGAGATTAATTTTCTATCAAAAAATATTGATTTTTCACAAAATAGTTTTATTTTCTACGAAAAAAGACAAATATTAAAAAACAAATAAATTTTCAACAAAATAGTTAAATTTTTAACCAAATAGATGAACTTGAAACCAAGAAGATTAAATGTCTGTTAAAAAAGATCAATTTACGGTAAATAAATACATACATTTTTATGCGAAGAAATTAATTTTTTGGTAAAATAATTAATCTTCAAACAAAGAAATGAATTGTTAACCAATAGTTGAATTTTTAACCAGGACGATTAAATGTCTTTCCAAAAAGATCAAGTTTCGACCAATAATGTAAAAGTTACAATTGCAATCAAAAATTTTATTTTTCAAATTAAAAAATATGTTTTGAAAAAAATTAATTTTCAATGCGAAAAAAATTTATTTTCAATCGAAGAAATGAATTTTCAACAAAAAGAAAATTAATTATCTACCGAAAAAGATTGATTTTCACAAAATACATGAATTTTAGACCCAATTAAAAAATTTTGAAGGAATTTTTAACAAAATAGTTCAATTTTCAACAAAATAGATGAATTTTCAAGCAAAAAGATAAAGTTAATAAAAATATATAATAATAAAAAGTTGAAAGGATCAATTTTCGACAAAAAATGTAAATATTGCACGTTTAGTTAAAAAATATACATTTTTCAATAAAATTTTTAACCAAAAAGATTAAATGTCTGTCAAAAAGGATACATTTTCAACAAAAAATGGAAATATTGCATTATTAATTTCAAAAAACTGTTTTTCAATTTTAAAAAATTAATTTTTAACTACAAAGATAATTTTTCTACCAAAAAAGACAAATATCAACAAAATACATTAATTTTTAAGCTAGAAAAATTAATTTTTAAATCAAATAATGAACCTTAAAACAAACAAACAAAAAATTTTTAATCCAATAGTTGAATTTTCTACGAAAAAAGAGAAAAATCTTCAACAAGATAGATATATTTTCAATAAAATAGTTCAATTGTCAACCAAATAGATTAATTCTTAACCATAGAGATTAATTTTCTACAACAAACTACGAATTTTCCACAAAGTACATAAATTTTCAAAAAAATAGTTGAATTCTCATCCAAAATTATAATATTTGAATTTACCTTAAAAAACTGGTCTTCGAGAAAGTAGGTACATTTTAAAAATTTTTAATTAATGTTAACACATTTAAATTAAATTTAAATGTTAAATTTCTAAATTAAAATTTTTTAAAAAGTCTACCGTAACTAATTAACATTAATTTTAACAAATTTGATTAAAATTAAAAATTTAATTTATAATTGCATTTTTATTAATTTAATGAAATTAAATAATTGACAAATTGAGAAATAAAAAGGATAATTGTTCTCTAAAATTCCCTTTTTCAAGATAAATGAGAAGTAAGCGAATAAAACTTGATAAATCCTTCTGTTTTTTAATTGGAAAATTTGTAATTTTTAACTATAAATAGAACTTTTTGAATTTGAATTTTAAATTTACAAATTTTAAATATAAAAAAAATCTTGACCGTAACTCCTTATAAGTAATTTTAATAAATAAAATTTAAATTAATTAACTGAATGAAATTAATTCAATTAAATCAATTTAATTAATGAAAAATTAAAAAAATTAAAACAAAAAATATATATCCTTAAAATTAATTTCAAAAAATTTAATTTAAATTTAATTAATTAATTTGAAAATTGAAAAATAAAAATGATAATTATTCTCTAAAATTCCATGCTCATATTCAAGATAAATAAGGAGTAAGAGCGAATAAAACGTGATAAATCGTTTTTTTTTAATTGAAATATTTTTATTTTTAACCATAAATACAAGTTTTTAAATTTTAAATTTCTTTTTAATCTTGACCGTAACTCCTTATAAGTAGTTTTAACAAATAAAATTTAAATTCATGAATTAAATTAAATTAATTAATTAAACAATTTTTAAATAAAAACGAAAATTATTTTCTTAAAATTCCCTGCTCAAATTCAGGATAAATAAGGAATAAGCTAATAAAACGTGATAGATCCTTTTTTCTTATTGGAAAAATGAAAATAAAAATTTTAAATGTCTAAATTTAAAATAAAAAAAGGCTTTACACTAACTCCTTAAAATTAATTTAAACCAATTTAATTTTAATTAAAAATTTAATTCTATTTAAATTTGATCAATTTTCTTAAATCAATTAATTTAAAAATAAAAAAGATAATTATTGTCTAAAGTTCTCTGCTCATATTCAAGATAAATGAGGAGTAAGCGAATAAAACGTGATAAATCCTTTTTCTTATTGAAAAAATTTAAATTTAAAATGTCAAATTTAAATTTTTAATTTCTAATTTAAATGTTACATAAAAACTTTTAATTTTTAATTTAAAATTAATTTCAATTTGTTAATTTAAAAATTAAAAACTAAAACCGATAATTATTCTCTGAAATTCCGTGCTCAAATTTAAGATAAATAAGGAGTAAACGAACAAAACGTGATAAATCGTTTTTTTTTAATTGAAATTTTTTTATTTTCAACTATAAATATAAGTTTTTAAATTTAAAATTTCTTTTTAATCTTGACCGTAACTCCTTATAAGTAGTTTTAACAAATGAAATTTGAATTCATAAATTAAATTAATTAATTAAAAAATTTTCAAATAAAAACGAAAATTATTTTCTTAAAATTCCCTGCTCAAATTCGGGATAAATAAGGGATAAGCGAATAAAACGTGAATAATCCTTTTTTCTTATTGGAAAAATTAAAATTAAAATTTTAAATATCTAAAAGGCTTTGCACTAACTCCTTAAAATTAATTTTAACCAATTTAATTTTAATTAAAAATTTAATTCAATTTAAATTGGATCAATTTTCTTAAATTAATTAATTAAAAAATTAAAAAATAAAAAAGATAATTATTCTCTAAAGTTCTCTGCTTATATTCGCGATAAATGAGGAGTAAGCGAATAAAACGTGATAAATCCTTTTTCTGTATTGAAAAAATTTAAATTTCTAATTTAAATGTTAAATCCAAATTTTTAATTTTTAGTTTAATTTTTAATTTAAAATTAATTTAAATTTGTTAATTTAAAAATTTAAAGCTAAAACCGATAATCATTCTCTGAAATTCCCTGCTCAAATTAAAGATAAATAAGGAGTAAGCGAATAAAACGTGATAAATCCATACACA
>NC_046657.1:165418613-165439368 GCF_010883055.1 Belonocnema kinseyi
ATTGCATTGATCCATTCTTTCTCTTTCATAACGTAAATCTTTTCCACCAATCACCAAAGCTGCCGAGAGGGAATGATAACGACCAACTTTTCGCAGAGTCTCAAAAATCTGGCACGCAAGTTCTCTCGTTGGCGTAATTATGAGTGCACCGAGACCGTCCATTCGCGTCCATCTTTTGCAGTACAATGTCTCTATTACCTAAAATTCAAGATACAAAAATTCAAACAAATTCCCGGATTTTTTTTTCCGGTTCGCAAACATTTTTCAAGGCCGATGAAATTCAAAAAATCGAACTCTAAAGCCAAAAATTTAATTATTATATAATAATTATCCATTTAAATATTTCCCATTATTAAAAATAATATAATAATAAAAGAATTTTAAATAAGATAAATCAATTTTCCACACACACACACACACAAAACAATAAATTGTCAAACCAAATTGATGAATTTTCAATTAAAATAATGAAACTTCAACTGCAATAGACAAATTTGAAACCAAAAACGCGAATTTTTTAACATTCTCACATTTTCCACTTAAATTCGGACTGAATTAATTATAATATTATAATAGAGAAAATAAACAAATTAAATAATAGTCGACTAATACATTTTTTGTGAAGAATTCATCTTTGTTCGACACAAATTTTATTATTTGCTTCAAAACTGAAATATTTAAAATAATATAATAATAAGAGAATTTCAAATAAGAAAGATCAATTTCCAACGAAATAGTTTAATTCAGAACTAAAATAGATCAATTTTTAACCATAAATGGAATAGATAAATTTGCAGTTAAAAATATCTTATTTTTGATAAAAAAAATTAATTTTCAACAAAATAGTAAAATCCTAAACCAAAAGTACGAATTTTCAACTAAAATTACGAGATTGCAATAATTTAATTTTCAACCAAAAAGATGAATTTTCAAACAAGAAGATTAATTTTTACCAAAAAGATGAATTTTTAACTAAAAGAGATGAATTACCAAAAATTGAATAGTTAAATTTCCAGTTAAAAACTTAATGTTCAACCAAAGAGATGAATTTTTAAATAAAATGATAGAAAATTCCATTGAAATAGTTATATTTTCAGTTAAAAAAATATATAATTTTCAACCAAAAATTACATTTTTTAAGAAAGTGATGAATTTTCAAAAAATGATGAATCTTCAACTGAAATAGCAGAATATTCAACAAAAAAGATAAATTTCCAAATAATTTATGAATATTTATCTGGTATGTTCAAATTTTCAACGAAAAAAAAAGATAAATTGTCCCAGAAAAAATAAACAGTAAAATGTTTAGTTCAAAAAATAATGTTCAGGCGAAGAGTTCAATTTTCAACTAAAATAATAAAATGTTCAATTTTAATAGTCATTTACATTTCCAGTAAAAAAAATGTTGACCAAAAAAACGAATTTTCAAAAAATACTTAAATTTTCAATCAAAGTGATGAATTTTCAACTGTAAATTAATAATTTTCAAACAATAAAATTAATTTTCTACCAAAAAATACCATTTTTCAACAAACTAGTTAAATTTGTAATCAAAGTGATAAATTTTCTACTAAAGTGATGAATTTTTACCTTGAATAGTTGAATTTTAAACTAAAAAGACACATTCTAAACAAAAATGAATAATTTTAAACAAAAAAAAAACAATTTTTCAACAAAATACTTCAATTTTCAATCAAAGTGATGATTTTTCAACTAAAATGATTAATTATCAAGCCAGAAAATTAATTTTCTAACAAAAAGACCATTTTTCAAAAAATTAGTTAAATTTTCAATCAAAGTGTTGATTTTTCAATGAAAATGACGAATTTTCAACTGAAAGAATTGAATTTTAAACAAAAAAGATAAATTTTCAAGTAAAATTAATAATTTTCAAAATAGAAAATAATGTTCAAATACCAACTATTTTATTGGCAATTGGTCTTTTTGGATTAAAATTCAAGGATTTTATTAAAATTTATTTTCTTCCTTCAAAAAAAAAATTTTGCTTTTGGTTGAAAATTTTTTTTTCTCTTTTATAATTTTGGCTGACGATTAAACTTTTTTTTTTTTAATTCGTCTTCAAAAAAAAAAAAAATATTTTTTTGTTTCTTGAAAATACAACTATTTTGTGAAAAATCTATTAACTTTGTTTAAAAATCATCCCTTTGTTTGAAAAATTAACTGTTTGATTACAAATTTATGTATTTTGTTGAAAATTTGTTATTTCTTCTAAAAAATGATTCTTGTTTGTTAAAAATCCAAACTATTTGGTTAAAAATGTATGAATCTTCTTGAAAATTCGTTTTTTTTTTCTCATGGAAAATTAATTTTTGTTTATTGAAAATTTAATTTTTTATATAATAATCCAACAGTTTTGTGAAAAGATTTTATTTATTCAAGATTTCAAAAAATTTAATAAATTTTAAAAAGGTTTCACAAAATTTCACAACTATTGAAAAGATTTAATAACAATTGAATAAAAATTTTTAAAAAGGCATAGTACGCCAAATTTAAAAGATTTCAGAACATTTTAAAGAATTTGAACAATTTCAAGTTTATTTAGAAGATTTAAAAATACATACTTGAAAGATTTCGAATATTTCACAAATATTTTATCAAGATTTCAAAGATTTTACCAAAATTTCCAAAGATTTCACAATGATTTCAAAGATTTTACAATTCCAAATTTTTTAATAAGATTTCAGAAAGATTGAAATTTTTTAAATAATTTTACAATTTTTGGAATATTTCAAGAGACTTCCAATACTTCAATGATTTCAAATAAATACAAAAGATTTCAGAAATATTTCACAAATATTTCAACGAATTCGTAAGGATTTCAAAAGATTTCAAGAATTCCGAAGATTTTAAACGAAAATATTTTAATCATTCAAATATTTTAATCATTTCAAATTAACACAAAATATTTTATAAAAATTTGATAAAGATTTCTAATTTTAAAACAGCTTAAAGATTTTAAACGATTTAAAATTTGTTAGGAATATTTCAAAAGATTTAAAAAATTTTGCAATTATTTCAAACATTTCACAAATATTTCAAATTATTTTACAAAGTTTTCGTGAATTTCAAAGATTAAAAAAAAAATTTTATAGACTTTACAAATATTTAAAATATTTGAATGATTTCAAATAAATACGAAAGATTTCACAAATATTTTAAAAAAGGTACAGCACACTAGATTTCAAAAAATTTTAAAGATTTTAATACATTTTAAATTTGTTTAGAAGATTCCAAAACATTTCACAATTATTTTACCAAAATTTTAAGATTTCAAACATCTTAAAGATTTTAAATGAATACAAAAACATTTGAGAAAGATTTGGCAAATATTTCGAAAAATTCATAAGGATTTCTAAAGAATTCAAGAATTTCAAAATGGTAATGTTCGTATTTACAAATATTGTTAACAATTTTAAAAGTTTTCAATAGATTCAAAATTTCAAAAGATTTCAATGATTTCAAAACGATTTAATAAGAAAAAAAAATTTCAAAGAATTTACCGAAATTAAAAAAAAAAATTACAAAGATTTCAAATATTTTAATGATTTCAAATGAATACAAAAGATTTCATAAAAATTTTATAAAGATTCCAAATTTTAAAGCAGCTTAAAGATTTTAAACGATTTCAAATTTATTTAGAAGATTTCAAAACATTTCACAAATATTTTAATAATTTCAAATGAATAAAAAATATTTCAGAAAGATTTCAAAGGTTTCATACAAATTTTATAAAGATTTCAAAAAGGGTTTCAAATATTTTAAAGAATTCCAAATTTGTTTAGAATATTTCAAAAGATTTACAAAATTTTTATAAATTTTTCGAACATTTTACAAAGAATTCATATATTTCAAAGAGTTTACCAAAATTTTAATTTATTTCACAAATATTTCAAATTTAAATTTAAAATAAAATTTGAAAAAATTAAATTTAAATTTAAAAAAGTCAAATTTTAAATAAAATAGTTTAAAATTCAACGATTTTATTGGAAATTCGTATTTTTGGATTAAAAATTCAAGAATTTCATTAAAATCTCTTTTCTTTCTTAAAAAAAATGTTTGTTTATGGACGAAAATTCGCTTTTCTTAGTTAAATCAAACTGCTTATTTATTTTGTACAAATATCAACTATTATATTTTTAAGTTGAAAATTCAACTCCATGGTTGAAAGTTCAACTAATTTCTTAAAAATTCAATTTTATACTGAAAATTCGCTAATATTTTTCATTAAAAATGTTTGTATTTTCTGATAGAAAAATAATTTAGAATATTTTAAGATTCAAGTTTTAAATTTAAAATTATATTTAACAAATTTATTTTTAATAAAATTTTTTACATTTTAATGTTCAATTTAAATTTTTAATTTATTAATCCAATTAAACTAATTAATTTAAAAATAAAAAAGATAATTATTCTCTAAAATTCACTGCTTAAATTTAAAATAAACGAGGATTGAGCGAATAAAACATGATAAAAAAAAATTGTGTATAATTAAAAAAATTAAAATTTTTAATTATTCATTTAAATTTTCTAAATATAAAAATTTTAAAAGTCTTGACCGTAAATCCATAAAAGTAATTTTAACAAATTTATTTCAAAAATAAATTTCAGATTTAAATTAATATTTAATTTTTAATTTTAATTTTAGATATTAAATTTTTAATTTTTAATTTAAATATTAAATTTTTTATTTTTCTGATAGAAAATTCTTTTTTTTATTTAATTGAAAATTTCATTCTTTTTGATAAAAATCCAGCAGTTTTGTAGAGATCTCATCTTATTGGCCTTTTCTCATAAAAAAAATTAATCTTATTTATTGAAAATCCAACTATTTGGTTACAAATTCATCTCGTTGGTTGAAAGTTAAACTATTTTATTAATACTTCAATTTTTTATTGAAAATGGATAATTTCAGTGTATTATTCGTTTACATTTTTTATTGAAATTAATTTAATTTAAAATTGATTTAATTTAACTGAATTCAACTAATTTCACTTAAGAACTTAAAACTAAACTATTTTATTGAAAATTCAATTGATTAGTTGAAAATTCAAATTTTTCGTTTGAAATTGATATTGTAACTTGAAATTTAGAAAAATTAAATTTATCTAATTAAATACTTTTCTCTACATCTCAATTCCCAACCAAACAGCTGAATTTTTATCTAGAAAAGGTCGATTTGCAAGAAAAATTTGAACTTTGAAATATAGAAAAATATCAGTTTTCAATTATTTTAATAATAAAATAATTCTAAAAATTAATGTTTTAACGAAGAGATGAATTTTCAGCCAAAAAAAAAGTACTGAAAAGTCATAATTATAATTACCGGTATTAGAAAAGCCAGTGTTTTTCCACTGCCAGTTTTGGCTTGACCAAGAATATCGAAACCTCGTAACGCAAGGCCAATAGTTTGCTTTTGTATGTCGGTCGGCTTGATATAACCGCTTTCCTTCAAGCCCTTTATAGTTTGTATGGACAATGGCAAATCGTAGAATTTTTTTATTTGTGTCTCATCGATCTGTAGAAAAGAAAAATTCCCATTTACAGATATAATATCATTATGAGAACGATTGAAAAACATTTAAATTTTAATCAGAGTGTCCAGCGTTCCAGGCCTTTTTTTACAACAAATAATCAAATAATCGTTTTTTTACATGTAAAATATGAAAAATTTCATTTTTTATTGGCTAATAATTTCTAAAAAAAAAGCAGAATCATAAATTAAAAAAATTTTAATTTAGTTGTCTTAGAAATCCTTGAAACGGGTGACCGTTTCAATCGAAGAAGAAAAATCCTGGTTCAAAAACAAATTTTTAAAGTTGAAGTTTAAAATTTTTTCAATTGAAAAATTGTGTATACAAATGCTGAATAATTTACAGTTATAAAGTGGAAGGTATTAATCCCAAAATTCAGATTAAGTTCCAAAAATATAAATCCAGGTTAACATTTTCAATAATCTAAATTAAAGAATCAGGCAATACACTTTAAAAATGCTCAAAATTATATTATTTTAAATAATTTTAGACTAGACACAATAGATTTTTTTAAATATTTTGTTTAACTTAACATTTCTGCAATTAAAGTTAAATTATTTTTATTTTAAATAGTTTAATCATCCTTGAAAAGCTTTCAAATTTGATTTTAAAATCTTGAGAAATCTAAGAGTGGTTTTAGATTTTTCCAAATTAAAAATAATTTTTGAAATTTTGTTCGGAACCTTTTAATTTATTTTAAAATGAATTGAATTTTTTCTACAACTTTTCGAAAACCATGCAAATTTAATACAAAAACCTTGAAACTTGAAATTATAAATAACAATATAACATTTATTATTTGCAGAAAAAATTAGAGTAATTTTAAGAGATATTTAAAAGTTCTAAAATGATTCAAATTTAATTTAGAACTTGAAATAATTTCAAATACTTTTTTTTTAATTGCGAAAGACTTCAAAAGAATAGGAAAATTAATTAATTAATTAGTAGGAAAATTAAAAATGCTTTTTTTTATTTTGAAAAATTATTGAAACAGAAAATTTAAAAAGATTTTAAGATATTAAAAAACTTATTCAAAACAATTCTGAAAGATTTTGAGGATTTTATTTTAATTTCCAGGATTTTTCAAAACTTGTAGAAACAATTCGATTAATTTTAAAAAATATATATAGAAGTTCTGAAAAACATGTTTACACGCTTTGTTTAAATTACTTGAAATCATTTCAAATTTTAAAATAATTTTGCATCTTTTCAAAACTTCTAAATATCTCTTAAAATTACTCAAATTTTTTCTACAAAAATAAGTGTTCAGTTATTATTTATACGTCAAAATTTAACAATTTCCCTTGCAAATTAAACATTTTTTAAATAGAATAATTAAAATTGTAACGCTAAAAGTTTTAAAGCTCCTCGAAATTCTAGAGATTCAAAGCTTTCTATTTAAAACAATTCAGTTTTAAATTGATTTCTTTTAAATATTTGGTTTTAATTTATTCACCTTAAATAAACAGTGAAATATTGCTAAATATGAAATGCTTATTCTTTTCTAAATTAAATTTTTTAAATTAAATGGGTTCAAAATTGAATAATTTAGACTTAAACAATATTTTTAATTTAATAAAAACCTTTAATTACGTCTATTATATTATGGATATATTTTTTAATTAAAAATAGTTTGTGAATTTTCAAACGCACGTTTATATTTTTTAAATAGCTAAAAAATAATAGTTGTTCAGATTTTTATACTTAAAGTAGAGATTCATTTTAAAAGTAATTTATTTATTTATATTCACAGTTGATAAAATAAAACTGTTTTTTGTCAAAAAATTTCGACTTCAAATTCGATTAATTTTTAATTGTTTAAATTTTCAAGACTGCACTTTAATTCTTTAAAAAACGGTTGAAATCGAACTTGGGTAGATTTTTCTTCTGAAAATTCGTAAAATACCCGGTCAATTTATATTTTGAAATGTTTCTCAAATCTTTTTTTAATTTTTGTTGATAAAACTAAATTAAATAAAAAAAAGTAAGCTTAAATTTCTGGAAACCTTTTGAAATTGTTTAAAGTCTATAAAATGTTCTGAAATTTTTTATATATTTAAAATCATTTTTTAATTCTTGAAATCTTTTGAAATCTTTATCATTTTATTAAAATACTTATGAAATCTTTCCTACCTCTTTTGCAATTATTTAAAATCACTGGAACAGCTGAATCCTTTGTGAAATATTTTGAAATTTTCTAAAAAAATGTAAACTCGTTTAAAATCTTTAAAATGTTTTGAAATCTGGTGTGCTGTATCCTTTTTGAAATCTTTGGAATTTTTAAAATCTTTTCAAATCCTAATAAATTCTTTTTTATAATTGTGAAATATTTTTTATTCGTTTGGAACCATTGAAATATTGGAAATCTTTTGGAATATTCTAAAAATTTTGAAATTATTTTAAATCTTTAAAATATTTTGAAATCTTTGAAATTCTTGTATTTTTCTAAATGTTCGAAATATTTATAAAATTTAAAAAATATTTTGAAATATTCTAAACAAATTTAAAATCGTTTAAAATATTTGAAACCCTTTTTGAAATCTTGATAAAATTTGTATGAAATCTTCTTTATTCATTTGAAATCATTAAAATAATTGTGAAATGTTTTGAAATCTTCTAAACAAATTTGAAATCGTTTAAAATCTTTAAGCTTATTAAAAATCTAAAATCTTTATAAAATTTTTATGAAATCTTTGTGATTTTTTTTTTTAAATTTTGGTAAAATCTTTTAAATCCTTGTTTAGAAATATTTTTTAATCTTTTTAAAGTTTTTGAAATCCTTGAAATTTTTTAAACTTTTGAAATCTTTGTGAATTCGATGAAAACTTTTGAAATATTTAAAATCGTTGTGAAATCTTAAAATTTCTGTAAAAATCTTTTAAGATTTTTGTAAAATAACTGAGATCTTTAAATTCCTTGAATTTTTAAAAATATTTCTCAAATTTTTTGAAAAATTTTAAATATTTCTGAAATCATTGCATAATTTATATTTTTTTTTTTGAAATCTTTGACATTTTTCAAAATATTTTTTATTAATTTGAAAGTATTAAAATATTTGAAATATTTAAAAAACTTCTTCAAAAATGCGAAATTTTTGTAAAATCTTTGTAAACTGTTTTGAAATATTTTTGTGAAATCGCTTAAAATCTTTTCAAATCTGGCGTACTGTATCCTTTTTAAAGTCTTTGAATTTGAAATAATTATGAATTTTTGATTGTACCTTTGAAATACTTGAAAAATTTTTTCAAAATTTTGGTAAAATTGTTTTAAAATGTTTCAAATCTTTGTAAAATCTTTGAAATCTTCGAAACAAACATGAGATCGTTTAAAATTTTACAAATGTTTTTAAATCTAGCGTACTGTGTCCTTTTTAAAATCGTTATGAAATTTTCATTAAATCTTTAAAATATTGGCGAAATTTTTTGAATTATTATAAAATTTGGTAAAATCTTTGAAATCTTTACGAAATTGTCAAATATTTGTGAAATATTTTGTAATCCTTTGATATCATTAAAATATTTCAAATATTTGTGAAATTTTTTCAAATCTTTGTGAATTCTTTATTTAATCTTTGTTTGTGAAATATTTTGTGCTCATTTGAAATCATTGAAATCCTTTTGAAATATCCAATTTATTTTAAATTTCTGAAATGGCTAAAAATTGTTTAAAGTTTTTGAAATTCTTGAAATCTTTTGAAATCCTTATGAATTATTTGAAATCTTTGGAAATATTCTAAAATATTTTTAAAAATTTCAAATGTTTTGAACTCTTTGATATCTGGCGCACTGTACTCTTTTTAAAAATATTTAATGTCCTTGAGATCTTTTGAAAGTTTTAAAATCTTTGTGAAATCTTGTATAAACGCCTTTTTAAATCTTTAGAAATTTAAATGCAAAATGGAACATTTCACTGGAATAGTTACATTTTTAGCTTAAAAAAAGCTCAAACAGAAAAAAAGTTTACATTTTCCAAAAATGTGATGAATTTTCGATTAACATGGTGGATCTCAGCCGAAATAGTTGAATTTTAAAGAAAAAGAAGGATAAATTTCCAACCAAAAAGATGAATTTTCTACCAAGCAGATTAATTTCTACTACAAAGAACAACAAATTTTTGACTACAAAATACCAATTTCCAGCCAAACTGATACATTGTAAACTGAAATAATGAATCTTCATCTAAAATAGTTTAAATTTCAACCAAAAATATAAATTTTCAAAAACGAAGATTAATTTCTACCAAAAAGATGAAGTTTTAGTAAAAGAGTTTAGCTTTCCAACAAAAAAAGATGAATTTTCTTTTAAAAAAGACCGAGTTTTCAACAAATCAGTTTAATATGCAACTAAAAAATACCATTTTTTAGCTAAAAAATTAATGTTCAACCAAATAAATGCATTTTTAATTAAAATTTTGTAATATTTAATTGATATAGTGAAATTTTCAGTTAAAAAAAATCAAATATAAACAAACTAATTGAAAAAAAGTTATGTTTTTAACCATAGATTTAAAAAAAATGCATGAATTCTCAACCAAATAGTTGAATTTTCAACTAAATAAGAGCAATTTTTAATCAAAAACGTAAACTTTAAACTAAAAAAGATATGGGTTACACCAAAAAATAGAATTAATTTTCCATCCAAAAAAATATTTTAATCTGAAAGGATAAATTTTCAAAAAAAAAAAAAGAATTTTTAAACAAGATTAATTTTCAAAAAGGAAGATTAATTTTGTTCCAAAAAAAAGACGAATTTTTGACAAAACAGTTGAATTTTCAACTGAAAAGTTGTTAAAAAAAATTAATTTCACACCAAATAAAATAAAACAAATTTTCAAGCAAAGAAATTAATTTCTCTTCGTCAATTTAGGAAAGTAAATAAATACTAATGGTTAATAAAAATAAATAAATTGATAAAAACATGTGGAATTGTTTTTATAATCCTAACCTCAAAATCAAATAATAGTCTTGAAAGCAGGGAGAAAGAAGTCATATTACAAAAATAATACGAACACTTATTTTAAATCTGAAAATGAGTACTTTTTGCTCCCTGGATTTTGAATATAAACCTAATTAAACGTGCTGAAAAAAAAGTACATAAATACTTTTTATATACGGTACTCACTTTTTCGTATTTACTTTGAAGCTTTGCGATTATTTCTGTCTCCGGATTGTGCTTCTTCTTTTCGTAAACTCTAACCTTTTTCTTTGAATTGGCAGCCATCGTCTTAAATTAGTTAAAAATGATATGGAGACAATTTTATATATTTTTGATGGAGGTTTATTTTTCTTTCTTTCTGCACAATCTGACTCCACGTGCAGTGATGTCAATGTTGGCACCCTGTGCTACTGCGCTTGCGTTAGGGCTGCGCGCTGGTTGGCCGCACTTGGCGCGTGATTCAAAATGACATGAAAAAACAGTTCTTGTAACATAAATAAATAATTATTAAAATATGCACAAAAATGTATGAAAATTATGTAAGTTTTGATTTGAGGTAAGCTAAAAATGTATAACACATATATTCAATGAATAGCAGTTTATTTTCATTGAACTCGAAAGACTGACAAGACATTTTTTAATAGATAAATTTCTGGAAATACCATACAAGATTTCAGTAGCTTAATGTATAGAAGATAATTGCAGCATATAATAATGATTTGAATCATAACTACAATGCAGTCGTGACAATTTATGTATTTATAGGTTATATAATTATATGAATTCCCAGAAAAATACATAAAAAATATTTATTTTTCAATTAAATGTTTTTAATTATCATAGGATTCATTTCTAGCTACATTGTTGGTTTATGGCAAATTTGATTGGTTAATAATCTAGATGCGAACTCGATGTGTCAAATTAATTTAACGATTAATTCAAAACGGGTCTCCGTACAAAGTTATCCTACGGGTAACATTTCACGGAGCCCTGTTTTGGATGAATCGTGGAATTAATATTTTTCATAGGATTAATTTATAGCTGCTTTGTTGGCTTATGGCAAATTTAATAGGTTGAGAGCCTAGATACGAACTCGATGTGTCAAATTAATTCATTGATATATTCAAATTCAACCTCCGTGAAAAGGTACCTTTATTTAAATTACAAGAATAGTTTTTCAAAGTAATTTTAAATTGCGCGCCAAGTGGAGCCAACCAGCTCACGGCTGAGACGAGCGCTGCGGAGTCGGGAGTATTGACTCGGTGGAAGTTTCGGTAGATCTGTATATCTTATATCGGCAATGTAGTTTTCGCAATAATTACCGATAAACGGTTACTTGAAAAATTACCAAAATTATTTTTCAAAAACGGTTGCAGCAAAGATATTATCCATATTATTTTATAATTAATATGTTATTCATTATTATTAATTGTTTTATATATTAATCAAAGATTTTGCTCCTAATTCAGCTCCCAACTACACTGCGCATGCGTTGCGCCCGCAGCCTCTATGATAATTATAAGGTACAAAAAAATAGATTGTATTAATGATTTAAAATTTACATTTGTGAAAAAAGGTATTCCTATTTTCGAGTTTAAAATCAATAATTTTACTCCTTATAAAAAATTTAATATTTTAATTACTGGGGAATTTTTGATAAATTTTAAACCAAAAATAAAATAGTTCAATTTTCAACCTAAACGAAGAGTTTTCAAACAAGAAAATTAAATTTTTACCATAACAGCAAATTTTCAACATAAAATAACAATATTTAACTTAATATTTTAAGTTCGAACCAGAAAAGGTCAGTTTTATACTAAAAAAAAATTAATTTTCAACAAAAAATGGAATAGTTAATTTTTGAGATAAAAAAATTGAACTTCCGAGAATGTATACATTTTGCAAAAAAAAAAGCGAATTTTCAACTGAAGAACAAAATACTTTGAACAAAAAGTGGAAGAGTTGAATTTTCTGTTAGAAAAATTAATTTACAAACGAAAAAAGCTAATTTTTTAATAGAATAGTTGAATTTTCAGCCATAGTGATAAATTTTCAACTAAATTAATAAATTTGAAATCCAAAATATTACTTTTTAACAAATTAGGATAACATTGCACCCAAAAAGATGAATTTTCAACGAAAAATTGAATAGTTGTTATTTCAACCAAAAAACATTTTAATATTAATAACAAGAAAACAGTTAAATTTCAATGAAAAAGACAAATCTTATGCAATAGTCCATTTTTGAGTTCAAAAATAAATTTTTAGCATAAAAATGTTTTTCAATGAAACAGTCGAATTTTCATCGAAAGAAATGAATTTGCAAATAAAAAATATAACAAAAAATAAACTACTTTAATTTTAAATTTAAAAATAATTTTGAACGAAAAAAAAAGGTTTGAACAAAATACTTTAATTTCTAATCAGAAATAATACATTTTCAACTAAAAAAGATGGATTTTCAAACAAAAAGATTCAGTTTCTATCAAAAAGTGCAATTTTCAACCAAAAAATTAATTTAAAAAATATATAGTTTAAGGAAAGTAATTACATTTTTAATGAAAGAAATGCATTTTTTTAAACAAAATAAATGAATTGGCAAATAAGAAGAAAAATTTTCTAAAAAAAATAGACAATTTTGAGATACAAAGTTGAATTTTCAACTAAAAAATCAATTTTCATGAAATTAAAAAAGAATTTTTTTTAGAATTAGTTGCATTTTGATATTAAAAATTATTTTCAACCAAAAATATTAAATTTCGACCAAAAGAGACCATTTTAATTTTCAGTTAGTCAATTTTCAACGAGAAAAACTGATTTTTATCAACATGGTTTCTTTAAACCAAATAGATGAGTCCTTAATAAATAAGGTAAAATGTAATAGTTGACATTTCAAACAAAAAGGACAGATTTTCAACAAATAATGTAATTTATCAAATAAAAAAAGATCAATTTTTGATCAAAAAGAAAATAAAAACAAAAGAAAAAAAAAGAAAAATTTTCAACCAAAGAGAAGAAATTGCAACCGATTGAAAAAATATAGAACTTTTGAAAAAATGTGCTTATGAGAATTATGCAAGAAAAACTGACAGTATTTAAAATATTAGTTTTTTTAAACTGAATATGGCGCACTTTTCCGAAATTATTAAATGAGTAAATCAATTTTGTACAATATATCAAAACAAAAGAAAGAGTTTTTTCACTAACGTAAATCCTAAATTATTAAAATTAAATTAAATGATCAAATGCGTAAATCAATATTTTATAATAAATCAAAAAAAGAAAGACTTTTTCACCAACGTAAATCCTAAATAATTCATAATATTTTTTGGATTGTATAATTGTTATATATTTTAAAAAATTGATTGGCATAATTATCTTTGTTTTAACATTCGAAGTAAATACTCGATCAATATCCAATGAGAATGCTGGTGAGACGCATGTGCATTTCAGTTGCGTCAGTCCAAATCCAAAATGGACGCATCGTCTTATACGTGCGTCATTTTTTCACGCAATTTTAAACAGTTCTTGTGTATTTAATTATTACGATTGTCTAAATTCGGAAAAAATATTTTGTCAATAGTAAGTCTATTTTATGTATACATATGTCTTGCAAACTGTTAATAGCACGATATAGCTCCAAATTTTGGTTAAAAAAGATCAAGTTTATCTTAACCTCAAAGTTTATTTTTTTGACGTTGAAAATTCTATTAATCCGTCAGAAATAGATTCCATAAAATAAAATTAATGTAAATACCATATTCAATTCAATATGAAGCACCTTAAATTACTTTTTAACCAAAAATATAATTTTTTCACAAAAAAGTTTAATTTTAATTTTTATCCTAATAGTGAATATAAAACTAAAAATACTAATTTTTAGCAAAAAATTTATTTTCGCAGAAAATTAATTCCCAAAGGACAAATTACCTAAAAAATGTTTCAATTTGCAACCGAAAAATATGATTTTTTAACAAAAAAGTTCATTTTCCTCCAAAAGGTTAAATCTTCACAAAAATAGTTTATTACAAAATAAATATGTATTAATTTTTTACCAAATTGTTAAATTCTCAACCAAACCAGATTAATCTCGAAGGAAACAGTTGAATTTTTAATGAAAAAGGATGCATTTTCGACCAAAAAATGCAGATTTTTAACAAATTGCATGAATTTTCAACTACAGAAGATCAATTTTAAATCCAATAGTTAAATTTTGTATAAAAAAGATGAATTCTCCAGCAAGAAGATTGATGATCTGCCAAAAACATAAATTTTCAAGAAAGTAAATTAATTTTCCACCAAATTATTTAATCTTAAATTTTCATAAAAATAGTCTTATTTTTAACACAGATATTGATATTAATTTTCTAGAAATTTAAAAGTTAAATTTTTTAATAAGGGGGTTGAATATTAAAATAAATATGATTAAAAAGAAAAACTATTTCAACCATGTAGTTCAATTTTGAACTAAAAAAGATTAATTTCAAACCAAATATTTAAATTTTGAACCAAAAAGGTAAATTTTCCAGCAAGAAGATTGATGATCTTCCAAAAACATCAGTTTTCAAGAAAATACATAAATTTTCTACAAAATTATTGAATTTTAAAGCCAAAAAAAAGATTATTTACAAAACATTTGAATTTTTCATGAAGAAAATATAATTTGATTTGAATTTTCCTCCAAATCCTCAGTTTTCATAAAATTAATTTTCTAGGCATTCAATAGGTAAATTTTTAACCAACGAGGTGAATCAGTAAAAAAATTATGTTTCACAATTTGTTTTAGCTTTTAACAATTTAGTTGATTTTTCGACTAAAAAAGATGATTTTTAAACAAAATAGTTAAATTTTTAATCAAAAAGATGAATTTTTGAAAAAGAAGATTGTTGATCTTGCAAAAACATGAGTTTTCAATAAAATACATTAATTTTCAAAAAAATTATTGAATTATAAAGCAAAAAAAAAATAATAATAATATAGACAAATCATATACAAAACGGTTGAATCTTTAAACAGATAACATTTTTTAATGTTAATTTTCGACCAGAAACATAAATTTCCATAAAAATAGTTTTATTCTCAACAAAAATATAGATTATCAACATTTTTTTAAGTTATACAAACAAACCAGATTAATTTCGACTAAAAAAGGATGAATTTTCAACCGAAAAATACGAATTTTGAACAAAATACGTGAATATTCAACTAGAAAAGATCAATTTTTAAACTATTATAAAATCAGTTTTTAACCCGCACAGATTACTTTTCGCAATTTGTTTTTGCTTTTAACAATGTATTTAAAATTCTAACTAAAAAACATTATTTTTAAATCAAATATGTAAATTTCGAAGCAAAAAGATGAATTTTCCAGAAAGAAGATTTCTGCCAAAAACATCAGTTTTCCACCAAATTATTTAATTTTAAAGCCAAACAACAAATTATCTACAAAACGGTTGAATTTTTAAACAAAAAACAATATTTTTTTAAAGCTAATTTTCAACCAGAAGACCAAATTTTCAAGATATTTTAAGATGATTTTTTAACCCGGATGATTAATTTTCGAGAAATTTAATATGTAAATTGTGAACGTAAGAAATAGATTTCCAATTAAATAATTTTATTTGCATCCAAAGAAGCTCAATTTTCAACAAAAATAAAAAAGTTTAAATATTAAGTTTAAAAAAATTAATTTTAAATTAAAATACAATGAATTTACAACATAATAAATTAATTTTGGACCAAATACTTTAATTTTCATCTAAATTGATACATATTTTACAGAAAAAAATTAATTGATAACAAATTATTTAAACTAAGTAGTTGAATTGTCGATAAAAAAGATTTTAATTTTAAATAAAAAACAGTTGAATTTTACTAAAGGAGCAATTTTCAACCAAATAGTTGAATCCTCAACCTAAATTAATTAATTTTGTGTCAAAAAGGGTTTTAACGAAAATTTGAAGTTATATTTCCAGTTAAATAAATGTGTTTTTGCCCAACAAAAAAATGTTTTTTTAACACAACAGATAAACTTTGAAGCAGAAGTGAATTTTCTTCTAAAATTATGAATCTTTAACAAAAAAATTAATTTTTAACAAATTAATTTAACCTTTAAAGAAGTAGTTACGTCCCTAGTTAAAACTGGTTAATTTTTTACTAACCAGTTGTATTTTTAATAGGAAAAAAAAAGTTTCTATGATAAGAGACGAATTTCCAGGAACAACTGAAAAATCCCGAAAAAGAAAAGATTAGAAATATCATATTTCTGAAAATAGAAATAAAAACGACATTTTTAAATTCCCTATTAAATAAAAAAAATTTCACAGTTTGGGATATAACTAGATTAGAAAAATTCCAGATGACAGAAAATTTCTGAAATAAAGTTGCCGAATTTAAACAATTAAGAAATGTTTGAATACTTAACTACAAAATAATAAATATAATACTTTTATTTACTGATAATATTTTTTATTTTGCGTCTTATTTTATATTCTATTTTTTATTTTATATTTATTATTAAGTCACGGATATTTTATAGTGTCGGAAACTTTATTTTTCGGAATTTTTCAGTTCTAAACTTGAACTTTAAAAGTTAGAATTTCAATTGTGCCATTAAAAAGATTTTAATTTGTAAGTAAAAGTTTTGAATCTTGATCTATAAATAACAATTGAGCCTCTAATTTAATAAATATTTAGTTTAAAAAATTTTAATCGTTGCATTTGTAATGTTTACAATTTAAAATTGCTTGAAATTATATAAATTTAAATGAAATTTTCTGCATTAAAAATGTGTTGGGCCTCACTCATAAAAATATTAAAAATAAGAAATGACGTTTTTTATATTTTTGTTTTTGGTATATATTTCCTAAAACGTACTTTGTGTAAATAATATTTAATTTCCGTAAAAAACCATTAATTGAATTCGTATTTTTGTGTTGATTGAGAATTAATTTTATTTTAAAAATCTAATTATGTCATTTTTGGTTAAACATTTTAATTATTATTTGAAAATTGTTATTTTTTGGTTGAAAAATATTACATTTTGTTGAAATCTCGCGTATTTTTTGGTAAAAAATTAATTTTTTTTCGAAAATTCATCCTTTCTGATTGAATTCAATTTTTTTTTAATTTCAAGATAACATCTTTTTTGGTTGGAATATTAACTATTACCTTTTTCGTGGCCATTTTTTTTGTGGGCAAATCAACTACTTAGTTTAAAGTTGAACTTTTTTTAAAATCCATTTCTTTTTGGTTGAAGATTCAACATTTTAATTGAAAAATCATATTTTTTGGCTCGAAACTTCAACTTTTTGTACAAAATTCTTATTTTTGCCTTAAAGATTCAAGTACTTTTATGAAAACTTAACTATTTGTGAAAATATTAACCTTTTTGTTGAAAAAATCATATTTTCTTGTTGAAAATTCAACTTCTCTGTAGATTTATTGGTTCTTTTGGCTTTAAAATTCAACAATATTGTTTACAGTGAATGTATTTTGTTAAAAATTCGTTTTTTTTTTGTAGAACATTAACTTTTTTAGTGAAAAATTCGTTTATTTGTGTGGAAAATCCGTTTTTTTTCAAGACATTTAATCTTCATCTGTTTGTTTGAAGATTTAACTATTTTATTAAAAAATATATTTTATTTGGTTGAAAATTCATTTTTTTATCTGCAAATTTAACTGTTTCATTGTTTGAAACTTCATCTTTTTGGTTAAAAAATCATCATTAAATAGCATTAAAAACTCAAATATTTTTTTAAAAATTGAACTACTTTTATTACAATATTGTTTAAAATAAACGCATTTTGTTTTAAAATTCGTATTTTTTTTGTAGAACATTAACCTTCTTAGGGGAAAATTCGTTTTTTTTTCTTGAAAATCCATTTTTTTCGGTAGTAATTTAATCTTCATTTGTCTGTTTAAAATTTAACTATTTAAAAATACTTATATTTTATTTCGTTGGAAATTAATTTTTTTATCTGAAAAATTATCTGTTAAATTTTTTGAAAATTCATCTCGTTAAAAAATAATCTTTTGGATTTAATATTGAAATCATTTTTTTCTTTGTCGACTGAGAATTAATATTGTTAACAAAAAATGTAAGTGTACCATTTTTGGTTAAAAATTGATATTATTCATTGGAAATTGATATTTCGAGTTGAAAATTCATATATTTTGTTCAAATTTTGCGTTTTTTTTGTAAGAAAAAACAATCTTGTTTGAAAATTCATCCTTTTTGTATTGAATTCAATTGTTTTTTTTATTTCGCGGTAAAATCTCTTTTTGCTGGACAAATCATATACTTGGTTAAAAGTAAACTATTTTTTGAAAAATTAATTTTCTGTTTTTGATTGAAGATTCATCATTTTAGTTGAAAAATCATATTTTAGGGTAGAAAATTCAAATTTTTTGTTTGCAAAATTTATCTTTTTGCATTAAAAACTCAACTCTTTGGTTAAAAATTAAACTAATTTAATGAAAATTTAACTATTTGTAAGAATATTAACTTTTGTGTTGAAAAGTCTTATTTTCTGGTTTTCTGGTTCAACAATTTGGATGAAAATTTGTATTTTTTAGTTTCTAGTTTAAATTGAACTATTTCAGTTAAATATTTACAATTTTAGTCGACAATTCATCACTTTGTTTGAAACTGTAGCTTTTTCTTAAAAGTTATTTTTGTTGTTGTTGAAAGTTAGTTCTTTTTTTTTTAGGAAAGTAATTTTTTAACTGAAAATTTAACTATTTCCTATAGAATATTCCATAGTTTTAGCTGAAAATTTATCTGTTTGGTTCTATATTATTTTTTTTAACGTAAAACTTAATTATTTATATATTTTTGGATGAAAAGTTATTTTTTTTAGTTAAAAGTTCATAAGTATAGGTGAAAATTCTTCACTTTATTTGAAAATGCATCTATTTCTTTTAAAGTTAGTTTTTTTAGAAAAGTAAATTTGTAACTGAAAATTTAACTGTTTACTATTGAATATTCCATAGTTTTAGATACAAATCCATCTGAATGGTTGAACATTAATTTTTCTATTAAAAATTTATTATTCAATTTTCGGTAGAAAAATGATCTTTTTTAGTTGAAAATTCATCACTTTTTGGAAAATATAACTATTTTTTTGAAAGATAGTTTTTTTTTGTGAAATTGAAATGAAATTTTCGTTTGAAAATTCGGCTTTTTTTTGTACAAAATGTGTGTTGTTTTTTGTTGGCATTAAAATGCAACTTCTTGGTTAAAAATTAAACTGCTTTAAGGAAAAATTAACTATTTGTAAGAATATTAACTTTTGGTTGATGAAAATTCACCTGTTTGTTTCAAAATTTAACTATTATGTTCAAAAAAATATTTTATTTCGTGAGAAATTAATTTTTTTATCTGAAAATTTACATGTTCCATTTTAAGTTAAAAATTTTTCTTCTTTAGTTGAAAGTTTAACTTCTTTTTTAATATTTCATGTAGTTTAATGAAAATTTGTGTTTTCGGTTAGAAAATAATTCTTGTTTGTTGAAAGTTCATCTTTTTGCTTGAGGATTCAATTATTTGGTTAAAAGATTATCTCTTTTGATTGAAAATTAACTTTTTGTAGATATTTTTACTTCTCTTTGCCTTTTTGGCATAAAAATTAAATTTTTTGGATGAATTTCAATCTTTTTTGTTTGAAAATTCGACCATTTGGTAAAAAATGTATATTTGTAGATTGAATTTTCTTTCGGACAAATTCATCCTTTTAAATTGAAAATTATGCTATTTTGTTTGAAATTAGTCTTTTTGAATTGAAAATTGATCTTTCATTGTAAAAAATTGATATTTTTTATTTAGAAATTGAGTTATTTGTTTTAAAAAATTATGTGCTATGTAAGCAAAATTCGCCTTTTTCGTAGAAAATTAATCCTTATGGTTGAAAATTCGTCTTTTTGATGTAAAATTCAACTATTCAGTTGAAGATTCATCATTTTAGTTAAAAATTCATCTGTTTAGTTGAAAATTAATTCCTTTTACTGAAAATTTACTACCCATTTTTGGTTGAAAATTTATATTTTATTGTTCAAAGTTCAACAATTTGGATGAAAATTTGTATTTTTTAATTAAAAATAGAACTATTTAGGTTGAAAATCCATATTCTTCGTTAAAAATTGATTTTTTTTGTGTGGAAAATTATCTTTTTATTATTATAAATAATTATTTATTATAAATATATTATTTTATATTTATGTTAATAATTAATATTTATTGTTATTTATATTTTATAAATATATTATAAT
>NC_046657.1:165439468-165444994 GCF_010883055.1 Belonocnema kinseyi
TTATAAATTTATTTATTATTTATTATATAACAATCTCCTTGTTAAAAATACTCCTTTTTGGTTAATAATTTTAAATATTAACTATTTTAGTGGAAAATTTATATTTTGGGTTCGAAATAAGAGTATTTGGTTAAAAGTTAAACTCTTGTTAAAAATTATTTATTTATTTTTTGTGGGCGTAAGATTTATCATTTTAATTAAAATTCACTCCTGGGGTTGAAATATGCGCTATTTGATTGAAATTTTTTTGTTTCTTTGGATGAAAAGGTTTTTTTGTGCCGAAAATTGAACTATTTTGTGGAAATTTTGTTTCTTTTTTGGTTGAACATTATTTAGTAAAACCAGAATTAAAAGTCAATTATTTTAGTTGAAAATGCATAATTTCAGTTGATAATTCATCACTTTGTTTGAAAAATTAACTACTTTTTTAAAAGTTAGTTTTTTTGTTAAAATTTAATTTTTTTTTGGGAAAGTATTTTTCTTATCTGAAAATTTAACTTATTTTATTTGAATATTTAATAATTTCAGTGAAAAATTAATCTGTTTGGTTGAAAATTAATTTTTTCACTAAAAATGTCATTATTTAATTTTTGGTTGAAAAATTAGATTTTTTTAGTTGAAAATTCGCCACTTTGTTTGAAAATCTGACTATTTTTTAAACATAGTTTTAATTGTTGAAATTTAGTTTTTTTGAAGAAAGGCATTTTTTAAACTAAAAATTTAATTGATTCCTATTGAATATTCCATAGTTTTAGATAAAAATCCATTTATTTTGTTGGAACATTCATTTTTCGACTAAAAAAATATTATTCAATTTTTGTTTACAATTTTAGTCGAAAATTCATGTTTCTGGTTCAAAATTAATCACTTTGTTTTAAAGTGTAACTAGTTTTTTTAATTGCGTTTCTTTTTAGGAAAGTAATTTTTTTAACTGAAAATTTAACTTAATTCCATTGAATATTCCAAAGTTGTTGATAAAAGTTCATCTCTTTGGTTGTATATTCATTTTTTTTAAACTTAAGATTTAATTTTTCAAGTTTTAGTTGAAAGGTGATTTTTTTCTAGTTGAAAACTCATCACTTTATTTAAAAATGTAACTATTTCTTTAAAGTTATTTTTTGTTGTTGAAAGATAGTTTTTTTTTGTTGACGAAAGTAATTTTTTTAACTGAAAATCTAACAGATTCCTATTGAATATTCCACAGTTTTTGTTGAAAAATCATCTGTTTTATTGAACTTTAATTTTCTTAACTTAAAATTTAATTATTTAAGTTTTGGTTGTGAATTTATCTTTTTCAGTGAAAGTAGCTGGTTGCAGTTCCGAAGTTGGCTAATAAATAATCCATTTTCTCACCAAGATTGAGCCTGCAATATCCAGCCTCTCTCCTTCAAAAATGTTCATTGTTGAAAAAAATTTCGATGATTAATTTCGATTATTATGAATTATTATGAAATTTTTATCAAAATGCTTTTACATAAACGTTTAAAAAAATATATGTAAATATTTTGAGATAATGATTTTTAGACTATAACAATTCTATCTTGAGACAATGGAATATGATATCTCGCTTGTTGAAATGGAATTCTTTTATTAATAAAAATAATTTCGAAGCCCTAATGGCGGAGATTAGATGTTTGGATTTTGTCAATTTTCGTGATCATCGATGCTGTAAGTACGGACGAAAATGTTTGATACGACTTCTCGGTTGTCGAAGTGGAATATTTTTATTTAATATTATTACTTTTTAATTTAAGGACTGAGAAAAATGTTAGATACAATCTCTCGGTTGTTGAAATGGAATATTTTTATTTAATATTATTTTTAATAAATTTGTTTTGTATTAGGTTGTATAGATATGTAATATTATTTAAACTCGGAAATCGTTGAGTAGTTTAAGAATGTTTACAGAAGTAATCATAAATTGTAATAATGGTAATAAATTTACAAATAATGGTAACTTTGAATGTAAAATTTTTTCTAAATTTCTGTTGTATTGAATTATTTGTAGGAATAGAAAATAAATTGTTTAATATATTGTTTTGATCTTTCCGATTTATTTATCCAGTACTCAAAAACACTTGTAAAAACTCAAGAACATTATGGAATTTCAGAAATAAAGAAGCATCCAAAAGAGTTTTTAGAAAATTTAAAACTCGGATAAAAATAAGCGTTTGTTAATATTTTAGAAAATTCTATAATAGTTTAGAATATTCGAATGAAGATTTTGAAATATTCCTGAATGAGAAATTTTATGACAATTTGAATTAAATTTTGGAACACTCCGGGATATTTTAAAGAATCCAGGAATATTTTAGATGGTCCCAAAACCTTCTGAAATATTTCAGATAAGTTTAGAATATCTTAGAAGAGTCAAGAAGAGTTCTAGAAATTTTATAATAGATTTTAAGGATTCTTGATACAAATTCCCAATCACTCTAGAACATTCCTGAATATTTCTCAAGATTCCACCTTCTTTAGGGAGGTTCTAGAGTTTTTTCATCAATCCAGAATTTTAAAAATTAAAGAATATTTCATGCCATCCCTGGACACTCTAGAATATTCAGTTTAAAAAATTCCAGAACAGTCTAGAAAAATGAAATGTTCCAGAACTCTAGAATAACTGAGAACATTTTAGAGAAATTCTAGAGAAGTCATGAAAAATTCCAAACATTTTGTTCAAATGTAATATTTTTATTTCATATTATTTTTAATAAATTCGTTTTGTATTAGCTTGCATAGATGTATTAATATATTGTTTTGACCTTTACGAACGCTTTTCCCAAAGTTTAAATTTAGGGATTTACTTTTATAAAATTGAACCTGAAGATATTCTAGAACTTTATTTATTTATCAAGTACTTAAAAATACTTGTAAAAACTCAAGCACATTATGGAACTTTAGAAATGAAGAAACATTCAAGAGTTTTTAGAAAATTTAAAACTCAGATAAAAATAAGCGTTTGTTGATGTTTTACAATTTTAAACTAGATATTTTGAAACTTTTTAAAATACTTCAGGCAAGGGCAGAATATTTTAGAAGATTCAAGAATAGTTCTATAAATTTTATACTAGGTTTGAAGGATTTTTAATACAATTCCAAAACACTCTAGAAAATTCATAAATATTTCTCAAGATTCCACCTTCTTTAAGGAGGTTGTAGTATTTTTTTATCATTCCAGAATTTAAAAAATTAAACAATATTTCATGTAATTCCTGAAAACTCAAATATTCAGTGAAAAAATTCCAGAACGGTCTAGAAGAAAGACATGTTCCAGAATTTTAGAATAACTGAGAGCATTTTAAAACATTTTAGAAAATTCTAGAATCTTCTAGAGAATACTTTTATTTTATGTAATTACTTTTTAATAAATTTGTTTTGTATTAGCTTGTACTATAAGCCTGTATTAGACACGCATTATTATTTTAATTCGGAAATCAGTTGATTAATTTAAGAATTCTTACAGAAGTAATAATAAATTGAAATAATAGTAATAAATTTATATATAATAGTAATTTTTAATCTAAGAATTATTCAACAATTTTGTTTGTATTGAGTCATTATCTTTCCGAACGCTTTTACCAAACTGTATATTTAGGAATTTACTTTCATAAAATTAAAGCTGAAGATATTCTAGAACTTTATTTATTTATCTATTACTCAAAAATACTTGTAAAAACTCAAGAGCATTTTTAAATTTCAGAAATGAAGAAACATTCAAGAGTTTTCAGAAAATTTAGATTCAGAAAGAAATAAGCGTTTTTTTGATATTTTAGAAAATACTATAATAGGCTACAGAGAATATAAACTATAAAAAATCTATCTAGAATTCGTAAATACTATTTTTCTTTCTATATAACTGCATTTGAAAAATAGTTTTGATTGGTTAAGAGCTATTTAATGACATCATAAAATTATGGTAATTATTATTCATCGTGAATATAACACAAAAATAACGCTCTAAAATTTTGTTTTAGTTATAAAAACTTTGAATTTTCAACCACAATAGGTTTTCCAGTCAAAAACGAAAAAAAATCTTTTCAAAATGTAGAATTTTTAAGTAAAAAAGACGAATTTTTCTGCAAAACAGTTGAGGTTTTAACCAAACAAAATATGAATGTTGAACAAAAAAGTTGTATTTTCGAGCAAAAAATATTTTTCATTATTAAATCTTTTTGTAACTTATAAATTTAGTTAATTAATAATTTAGTTGAACGTCTGAAAAAATACATTAAAGAAACCTATTTAAATGTGTGAATTAAAATAATTTTAACTCTAGAGAGGCAGACTTCAATTGATTAAAATTAAATTTTCAGAACTTATATTCATCATGAAGGAATTAAAACAGTTTATTACACATATTTTGTGACCTTATTAGAAGAAATAAAATAATCTCAAAAATCTGAAAATATTAATTTTTCTCTATTCAACGATTATTACCGGGTAGTTAAATTTTCGAGTTGAGAAACGAATTCTTAACTAATAAAAAGAAATTTCAACCGAAAAAAATTATTTGTAACTTGAACTGAAAAATAAATAAAAAAAGCAACAAATTTCCAACAAAATAGTTCTATTTTCAACTAATGAAATTATATTGTGATCAAAAATAAAATAGTTAGATTTTCAGTTAAAAAAAGTTTAATCAAATATAATGGATTTTCATCGAAATAGTTAAATTTAGAAGCAAGTCGATGAATTTCCAATCAAGGAAATGAAATTTCTATCAAAAAAGGTAAATTTTCCAAGTTAAATGCAGTAGTTACATTTTCAGTTAAGAAAAAGCGTTTTCAACTTAAAAAAAAGAATTTTCTACTAAATAATTAAGTTTTCAACTTAAGAAATGAATTTTTAACAATGGTCATAACATTTCAGCTGAAATAATTAATTATTATCAAAATAGTTAAACTGTCAACCCAAACGATATATTTTCTACTAAAAAGACCAATTTTCCCACGGTAAGTTTTTTAAAACTAAAACAAAAAAATTATTTTTCAAAGAAATAGTTACATTTTCAACTAAAAAAATGGTACTTCAATCAAAAATAGAATACATTTGCAGTAAAAAAAATGCAACAAAACAAAATAAATTTTTAAGAAAATAAAATTTCTATCAAAAAATAAAAAGTTCCGCAAAAAATGGAATAGTTGAAACTTTAGTTAAAGAAACGAATTTTTAACCGAAAATGATCAATATAAGATTTGAAGGGATGATTTACAATAGTGAAATTTACAATTGTCTAAAGTTAACTTTAGAATAAATTAATATAGGTCACGTTAATGTTTTTCACCAGAAATCGGTAATTTGAAAGGAAAATCAAATTTCAAGGATTTAAAATTTGGAGACATTTTTTTATATACAATAAACTCTCGCTTTCAGTTCGGTTTTGATTCCTTTAGAATCAAACCGAAGGGCCTATGACAAAGCCATCGAACGCGTCCTCGGGTTGCGGATAGAGGGTCCCTGTACCAAGGGTTTCTGCTGAATATGGTCACAAAAATAAATAGGCAGTCGCGGACAATTGTCCAGGGG
>NC_046657.1:165445094-165446157 GCF_010883055.1 Belonocnema kinseyi
AAAGCAGCGGAGGAGGCTGCTGAAGCACTCGGACTTGACTTCAGTATTAGGGGTGAGCAAAATGCATCAAATCTTATCTATCTCGAGTGCTCACTCCTGAAGCCCGGATTCTCACGTTCGTGAGACGTGGTTGTAGCTGAAATTTTACCGCGATTTCGCTAGAAGCGGGTGCAATTTTCCAAATTAGCACCCGCTCCCGGCGAAATCCTGCGGTTGTCCTTATGACAAATTTTTAATTACAACCACGTCTCACGAACGTGAGATGGGTGGTTACAGTCTGTAAAGGAATCAATACGACGATCCAGCAAAAGCCTCGTGCACCCTAAGAACACGGAGCGACCCAAGGACAACCGCCTTCTGCATTTTTCCCGCAAGTGTTCTAGCATATTGTTGACACGCAGGGATGCTTTTTAGGCCATTAGCAAGTGAAAGCTTGGCACCTCCAAGAGCACTGATGATAAGGACGATCAATTTAACAGAATATTCCGGGTGCAATCGTTGCAACTCCCTTATAAGCTCTCGATACCTCTCTTTCTTTTCAATCTCCTTGGTTATGATATTTTTGTCAGCTGGTGCCGAAAATTCGATAACGAACATGGTTCGCTTCTCGAAGTCAAGAAGAACCATGTCAGGCTTCGAGTGAGCAACAGAAACAATTCTCAAGAATATAAAGTTCCAGTATATGCGGCACTTCCCATTCTCGACAAATGACTCAATTTCCCTAGGAGCATTTAGAGGAGCGATATTAAGGTTAATGCCGTAGGAGTGACAGAGATGGTAATAAAGCACTCTTAGTGCCGCATTGTGCCTGTGAATGTAGGTCGTTCCCGCGTGAGTTGGACAAGTAGATAGTATGTGAGCTAAATGCTCGGGGTGTGCATGGCACGCCCTGCAGCGATCACCGGGAATGTCTTGACGCAAAATGTGACGACGATATGTTAAGGTGGAAATGACACCGTCTTGGCATGCAAAAATGAAACCCTCCGTACCAGACTTCAATCCGGGCGATTTAAGGAAAGCAAACGTTATCTCACAAGACATTGACTGATCCTTCACATTTCTG
>NC_046657.1:165446257-165453092 GCF_010883055.1 Belonocnema kinseyi
GAAATCAGTCCAAAGCCATTTGAAGGCAGCCCCCGACACTTGGCTGAAAACGGGAGTTTGATGTATGTTAGTAAAACTGTGTAGATTTGAAAACAGATATTAACTATTTTGAAACCATTTTAGGTGATGTTAATATTAGGTTTAAATCAAAATTCACGATCTTAAACCATTTTTTATTAATTATTTATTTTTATTTGTTATTAAAAAAAACCCTATTTTTATTATGTGTTTTTGCTTCCGGGTAAAAAGAGAAGAATTCAGAAAAACTTAAAATCTGAATTCCTCCGTCGAAAGTTCCACCAAGGAGTAGAAAAAACAAACTAAAATCTATTCTTTTTAATCGTCTTTAAGAAATTTAATGGAAGCGTGTTGAGAAGAATTAAAAAATGGAAGGAATGCTAAAGAAAGACAGAAAATAATGTCACTTTAAAGACGAAAAACCTAATCCTTTTAATCGATTAGTTATAAATATAAAATAATTATGTCAATAGAAATAATTTGATCCATTGTCAAAGAAAATTTTTATAATTCTCTTTAAAGATAAATTAATTTTGTTTACTTACTCAACATTATTAAATGATTCTATTATTATTTATTATATTATTTAATCTATAGTTTGTTTAAGCAATGTAGAATATTATATTTAAAATTACTCCACCTTTATGACAGACAAAAAATTAAAATTTCCAAACTTATATTCCACAAATACGAATAGAAATTATGCATGTACACATATTTTGTGGACATATTAGAAGAAATTAAATTAATCGAAAATACAGCATGTAAATTTGAAATTAAAAATAACCATGAGAGGTGTGTCTACTGATTGGATTAAGAGGAATTAAATAAGTGGAAAATATATTCGTCTGCATGGAATACAACACAATAAGTGTCAATCGTTAAAGAAATAAAAAAGAAATGGTTTTGGAGATAAATCTATTGTTTCATTGGGTACTTCTTCCGATGGAAAATTAGCACATTCGAAAAAATTAAAAAATGCTCACTCTTTCGTTTAAATCTAAAAATATTAATTTTTCTCTATTCGTCTCTCCTAACCGGGTTTGCATTGAATAGCTTTTTTTTTGATAAAAATCATAAAATTTCAAAGATTATCATTTGTTTTTCATCGGAAATTGGTATTTTTTTTAAAAAAATGTAATGTTTTGATTGTTTATTATTGTTTATTATGCTGTTTTTTGGCTATTCTATGATATTTTGAAATGTTCCAAAAGGTTTTTAAATTATTGTTTATTATACGCAATTCTAAAATGTTTTGAATTTTTCTTGATTTATCTAAAGGGTTCTAGAATGCTCTGGATGGTTTTTAAATGTTCATAGTTATTCTAGAATTCTGGAATATTTCATTTTTCTAGACTGTTCTGGAATTCTTTGAACTGAGTATTTTAGAGTTTCCAGGGATTGCATGAAATGTTCTTTAATTTTTTAAATTCTGGAATGATAAAGAGTTCTGGAACGTACTTAACGAAGGTGTAATCTTGATCAATATTCAGGAATGTTCTAGGAGTGATTTGAAATTGTATTAAGAATCCTGAAAATCTATTATAAAATTTCTAGAACAGTTCTTGACTCTTCTAAGATACTCTGAACTGATCTGTAGTATTTAAAGAGGTTTTGAAATCATCTAGATTCTAGGTCATGAATTTTTCTTGACTTCTCTACAGTATTTTAGAATGTTCTGAAATGTTTTAGAATGTTCTTTGTTGTTCTAGAATTACAGAACATTTCATTTTTATAGACTGTTCTGGAATTTTTTAAACTGTATATTCTATTATCCAGGGATTACATGAAATAATCTTCAATTTTTTTAAATTCTGGAATGATAAAAAATCTAGAACCTCCTTAAAGAAGGTAAAATCTTGAAAAATATTCTGGAATTTTCCAGAGTGATTTGAAATTGTATTGCGAATCCTTCAAATCTATTATACAATTTCTGGAACACTTCTTGACTCTTCTAAGAAATTTTGAACTTGTCTGAAGAAGAAGTTTCCAGAAATTTTATACTAGATTTGAAGGATTCTTAATACAATTTCAAATCACTCTAGAACATTTCAGAATATTTCTCAAGATTCCTCCTTCTTTAAGGAGGTTCTAGAATTTTTTATCATTCCAGAATTTAAAAAACGAAAGAATATTTAATGTATTTCCTGGAAAATCTAGAATATTCAGTTCAAAGCATTCCAGAAAAATCTAGATAAATGAAATGTTCTAAATTCTAGAATAACTAAGAACATTCTAAAACATTTCAGAGCATTCTAGGATATTCTAGAAAAGTCCAGAAAAATTCGAAACATTTTAGAATTGCGTATAATAAATAATAGTCTCAAAATCTTCTGGAACATTTCAAAATATCCTAGAATATCACAAAACACACATATAATTACTTACAAATATCTCAGCATATCTTAAAAAATCTAAGAACATTCCAAAATAATTAGACTTTGAAATAAAAAATGATCAATTAAATCTCAGAAAGTTCCATAATAAATCAAGACGGATTTTTTTTGAAAAAATACCAATTTTTGACGAAAAACGAATGATATTCTTTTAAATTCGATGATTTTTGTCAACAATAGGTTATAAAAAAAACATATTTTTTTATTTGATAATAATTATAAATAAATAATAAAAAATGGTTCAAGATTGTAAATTTTCATTTAAACCTAATGTTAAAATCACCTTAAATGGTTTCAAAATGGTTAATATCTTTTTTCAAATCTACACCGTTTTACTAACATATAACAAAAAATTTCTCCAAATTTTAAATCTGAAATCTAAAAATTTTTTTTTAAAATAGCCGATTTCTGGTACAAAATTAACGTAACCTATATTAAATTGCTCTAAAGTTACCTTAAGGGAATTGTAAATTTTACAATTGTAAATCTTCCCTTCAAATCTTATATTGATAATTTTCGTTTAAAAATTCGTTTCTTTAACTCAAATTTCAGCTATTCCATTTTTGCGAAACTTTTTCTTTATTGATAGAAATTTTATTTTCAAAAAATTTATTTTATTTCGTTGACATTTGTTTTTACTGCAATTCTATTCTATTTTTGGTTAAAATACCATTTCTGTAGTTGGAAATGTAACTATTTCGTTGGAAATCTGTTTTTTACAATCTCATCAGAGAAGGTATTAGATTTATGTAAAATTTGCCCCCCCCCCCCCAGTTTTTGTCAAATTTCCACGTTTTGATACCCCCTGAATCCGAAAAACAGGTTTTTACGAATGTGTCTATCTGTATGTCTGCATGTCTGTCTTTTAGTGTCCTAAAATAAAAGGTCAAGTTCGTTAGCCAGATATTTTAGGTAAAAATTAAAAAAGTGATCGCCTTTTGAATATTTTTGATTCAATTTTTTCAAAATTCAAGAATTCTCTGTACGGTCATTCATAGTATTTAAAAAATCGAACAAGTTATCTAATGACGTTTTTCAGAAAATAAAAAATTATTAGAGTTATAGAATTTACAAAATTCCAAAAAATACACGAAAATGAACCTTTTAAACCAATTAACGGACGATATGAACTTTGAAAGCATAAAAAATCATGGAAAATCCAAAAGTTACATTTTTTCATGCAACATTTTCACAGTATTTCAAGTATTCTCAAATATATTAATGCATTTTCAAAAAAAAAAATATACATATATACATAATTTTATATATGTATATATATATATATATATATTTATGTATGCATATATGTGTGTGTATAAATATATACATAATTTAGAAGTTAACAAAAGGTAAGGCTGCTCAGTAGACCGTATGTGTAAAGTTTAAATCACAAAGAAAACATTAGAAATGAGCAAACTCAGTTTACGGGAAAACTACAAAAGTTGCAATAAAACGTTTAATAACAAAATTTTTGTAAAAGAATGAGCATTTTTTTAACGGGACAATGAAACTTCATCTGTTTTAATACCAATGCAAGTTACGAATTAGAATAATATACATTTATGGAAATGATATAAAATTTCAGGGATAAACTCGAGTGCGAAGCACGAGATACGTGATGAGAATGTGTTCGTTAAAGCCGAAGGAGCTTTAACAAAAGAGAATTCACAATCACCAAATTACTGTTGTCGATATTTTCACCCTTAGTTTTCAAGAGTCTATGCAGAAAAATCCAGCGCGTAGCGCGAGGAAAATGCATTATCGAGCGCGAAGCGCGAGAGCCAACAGTTGCGCGCCCTAGACGCGCTCAAATTTTTGAACGCAGCGAGCTGCGCGCGACGAGAATGTTCCCGCAAAGCGGGCAGATTTTTTTGTTTTGTTTTTTGTTTTAAAAAAATTTCGATAAGAAATGTGTTCTTTTTGGTAGAAAATTTATCGTTTGTTTTGAAAATTCACCTATTTTGTTAAGAACTAATTATTTTAGTGAAATTTTATTATCATAGTTAAAAATTCATTTCTTAAGTTGAATTAACTTAAGAACTTAACTGAACTACTTTGTGGAAAATTCCATTTTTTTAGTTCAAAAATTTTTTTTTAACTGTTAATTTAACGACATTTTCTTTCGGAAAGGTCCTAACAGGATAAGCACGGTCTGGGTGCCCCCGCTCAGATGTGATCCATATTGACGGAGCAAGTAGCTACCCCTATAAGATAAAGTTACCCCAAGTATCAACGAACAAATTTTTTTTCCAAAAGTTATAAACAAATTTTCAAAAATCAGAAAATGCTAATCTGACTGACGACCTCCACGTGGTGCATTCTGGACAAACATGACATTAGTTTGGCCAATGTCAGCAGTAAACGAAGAGAAGTTTCAACTTTCACACTTCTCTTCAACAAGAGATTAATCCTGCTACGGCCTTTACCTTTTTTAAAGAAATTTCATTTTCTTGATTGAAAATTCTTCTGATTGTTTAAAAATTTAACTATTTCGTTGAAAAGTTATTCTATTTGATTAAACATTGTTTTTATTGAAAATCTAACTATTCTATTTTTTAGTAAAATATAATTTACTCAGTTGAAAATGTATCTATTTTATGGGAAATTCGTTTTTTTCTTAATTTTATATTTCAATTGTTTAGTTAAAAATTCATGTTTTTGGTCAAAATTTCTTTTTATTAGTTGAAAATTCATTTCTAAACTTGGAAATTTAACTACAGTGAAAATCTTCAATAGCCCTCCCTTCTATAGCCTCTCCGAGAATAGACGCCGCGCTGCATGGTGTTGCGCCGTAACAGGTGTTGCGCCTGAACAAACAAACGCGAAGTTGCCACCCACCGTCAGCCCCGAAATTGGCGTTATAGAAGAGTTTCACTGTATTTTGTTGAGAATTTGTTTTTTAGTTGAAAATTTATTTTTCAAACTCAAAATGTAACGGTTCAATTTTTTATTGAAAAGTTATCTTTTTTAGTTAAAAGTTGATTCTTTATGTTAAACTTTTTTGCAAGAAATTCGTCTTTTTAATTTGAAAATCCTACATTTTGAATACATTTTTTTTCTTGGCTGGAAAACCTTGTTTGGTTGAAAATTCAACGCTTTTATTGAAAATGTTTAAACTTATATTTTTCTGTTTAATGCATCTGTTTTTGATGAAAAATTAAAATATTTTTTGGTTATTACTGTTTTTACTGAAAGCATTTAATAAACTAAATATAGAAACAAACATTTTTTTCAATGTCATTCTTGATCTCCTAGGTGCAAGGTTGTTTTTATACCTAGAACAAAATTTTAGATTGTTCTTTGCGTGTTATCTTCACAATAAATAATAATAACAGTTATTGTAATATCTCATTAAATATTTCTTAACAAATAAAAACTATTTTTCAAATACAATTATATAGAGAAAATTATTATTTACATAGACATAGCGAAATAGGGTCAAAATGGACAGAATCTCGTTGTTGTTTTTTTTTTTTTTTACTGAAAATGTAACTATTTCATTTTGGCTTAAAAATTGATCTTTTTTAGTCAAAAATTCTATTACTTCAACAGAAAATGCATTTTTTTGTTGAAAATTCATTTCTTTAACTGCAAATTTCTTCAACCATTTAATTTTTTGTGCAAAATTTATATTTTTTAAGAGAAATTTATTGTTTTGGCAGGAAATTTATTTATTTGGCATCGCAAGCACAAAGTGGGGGAAGTACGAGTTTCTCTTTTCGGAGGTGATGCGAAATACAATTAATTTTTGTGGTTAAAAGTTCATTTATTTGGTTAACAATTACTTTTCAAAGTGAAATTTAACTTTCTAAACTAAAAACTTTACGTCATTTTTTGTTCGAATTTTTGCATGTTGAAAATTCTATTATAAATTAAAATATTTGTTCGAAAATTATTTTCTTTTTAATGAAAAGTTAAAATTTTGAAATTTATCTTTTTAATGGAAAATTAATCTATTTCGTTAAAAATTTATTCTGTTTGGTAGAAAAATACTTTTTTTACTGAAATTTTAACTGTTTTGTTGAAGTTCATTATGTATGTATTTATTCTCTCCCTTTTACGGGTTTGATTTTACGAACGGAAAATTTAGCTATTCTATTTTTTATGGAAAGTTTAATTTTTTTGATAAAAAATTCATCTTCTAGGTTAAAAATTCAACTTTGGTTAACATTTTTTAAAATAAAATTTCATCTTCAACAAAATTAAGGGGCATTTTTTTGGATATTTGCCAATTATTTCTGTGAATCCAATATAAACTTTCGTTACTTTATTTTTCATTCTTTTTCATATAAAATTTAATTATCAGACAATTTTAACGTTACCAGGTGTATACATATGAAACCGGTATTGCCATTTAGCGGCCAGTAGGCACACTTATAGGCACTGTCGGAACTTACCATTTGTGCTAATTGGCGTATTGT
>NC_046657.1:165453192-165467021 GCF_010883055.1 Belonocnema kinseyi
GGGCGCATACTTTGAATAAAATATTTGTTATCATTCTCTTGAAATAAATGTGTTTTTTTCTTGAAAAAATACCGGTTTCATATGTATACACCTGGTATGTCTTCGTAGCTTCATTATCTTCTGATTATTCTTTTAGTTCTAAGCAAAATTATTTTAAACTAATCAAAATAATGGGCAAATATCAAAAAATGCCTCTTCATTTCATTCGAATTCATGAAATTTTTTTTCATTTAGATGTACACTTTTTAAAAACTGGAAATGTAACGTGAAAAATTATACTTTTTAGTTAAACATTCATATATTTTGCTTAAAAATTCTGTTTTTTGGTTTCAAATTTAAATTTATTTGTCAAAAATTTATCATTTTAAATAAGAATTAATTTCTTTAACTAAAAATTTAACTATTATATTTTTGCGTGGGAAATTTATCTTTTTTGAGAGAAAATTTCTTATTTTGTTAATAAATTCTTTTTTGATTAAATATTTCATATTTTAATAAAAAATTAATTGCTTTGCTTAAACATTTTTTTTTTCTTCAAAATTTCGTTTTGACTCAAAATTTAAGTATTATTTTCTAGTTAAAAATTCATGAATTTTCTTGAAAATTGGCTTTTTGGGTCAAAAATTCCACTATTTTGTTGAAAATTCTTCTATGTAGTCGAATCTTTAATCTTGAATCTTCTTCATGATTATAATTTGTCTTTTATGTTAAATTCATTTTTTAAGTTGAACATTCGTTATTGCAATTGAGAATTAATTTATTTAACAAAAAATTGAACTATTCCAGTTTTTGTGGCAACTTTTTTTATAAAAGAAATTAAATTTTTTGGTTCAAAATTGATCTGTTTCGTCGAAAACTTGTTTATTTGGCTGAAACCGAGTTTTTGACTACAAACTGAATTATTCTATTTTCGGTTAAGAAAGAATTTCTTTACTTGAAAATTTCGTTACTTTTTTTTTGGTTGAAAATTTATTATTCTAAATGAAAATTTGAACTTTCTATTTTTGGTTGAAAATTCAACTTTGGATTTGAAACTTCGTGTATTTTGTTTAAAATTGGTCTTTTTCATAAAAAATTTATATTTTGAGTTTGTAAAGTCAAGTATTTGGTTGATAATTAATTTTCTTCAATGATATCACTTTGAATAATAATTTATTTCTTTAGTTGCAAATGTAATTATTTTCTCGAAAATCTTTCCGTTTATTTTTTATCAAATGAAAATGTGACTATTCCATTTTGGCTTGAAAATGTATCTTTTTCAGTAGAAAACTAATTTATTTTGTTTGAAAGTCGCCTTTTTAGTTTGCAAATTCAATTATTTGTCTAGAAATTTCACTTTTGTTGTTGAATATTGATAATATTTTAAGTCAAAATTAATTTCTTCAACTAATAATTTAACTACATATGTATTCTATTTTTTGCGAATGATTGAGTTCTTTAAATTATTTTAGTAACTATTTGCTTAAAAAAACATGTGCTTTATTGAAAAGCCGACCTTTCGGAGAAAATTAACCTGGTTTTTGCTTAAAAAAATCAATTTTTAGGTCAAGAATTCATATATTTTGCTGAAAATTTAATTTCTTGGTTGAAAATTCAGCAATTTTGTTGTAAATGTATTTTATTAGGTTAAAAATTTATTTATTATACTAAAAAATATTATTATTTGGTTGAAAAGTAGTTTGTTCTTTCAGCTGAAAATTCAAATTTTTGTTAAAGATTGATATATTCGTGTTGTAAACTCAACTTTTTGCAGAAAATTCGTCTTTCGACTAGAAAATTCAACATTTTATTTAAAAATTGAATTTTTTTGGTTAATGATTCACCATTTTAGTTACGAATCAATATCTTTTATCAAAAACTAAACTGTCCTATTTTTGGTTAAAAATAAATTTCTTTGGTTGAAATTTCTTTTCTTTTATTGGCTTACAATTTATTTTTCTCATTGATAATTGAACTATTCCATTTTTTTCTGAATGTAACAATTTCATTGAAAAAAATATTTTTTAAATTAAAAATTAATCCTCTTACTTAAAAGGTAATTTATTTAGTTGAAAGTTTATCTTTTTCCTGGAAAATTAAATTATATGATTGAGAAATATTTTTTAAATATTAGTCTTTTTTGGTCCAAATTTATATTTTCGTGTTGAAAACTCAACTTTTTTTTGCAAAAACTTCTTTTTTGGACTTGAGCCTTCAACATTTTATTTAAAAATTAATATTTTTCTTGGTCAGAAATTCATTTCTTGAAAAATTTGTTTGTCTAACTGAAAATTGAACTATTCCATTTTCGGTTAAAATTAATCTTTTTTCGTAGAAAATGGATGTATTTTTTGGTAGAAAGTGCATCTTCTAGGTTCAAATTTAAAATTTTTTCCTTAAAAAGAATTTTCGTTTGAAATTTCAAATTTTTTGTTAAAAATTTATATTTCTTGTGTTAAAAACTCAACTTTTTGCGGAAAGCACGGTTTACTTTGCATGAAAATTCAACATTTTATTTAAAAATTCTTTTTTTGTTGTTGTGGCTTCGTCATTTTAGTTAAAATTTTATTTCTTTTACTTAACATTTAAGTGTCCTGTTTCTTCTTAAAAATTTACTTGTTTTTCAGTTTTCTTTTTTTTGGTTTCAATTTTATTTTTCTTACTGAAAACTGAACTATTCAATTTTGTGTTAAAAATTTATCTTTTTTAGTTGATATTTCATGTATTTTGTTACAAAATTTTATTTTTTTTTTAGAAAATTCATCTCTTAGATTGAAGATTCAACTATTTACTTGATTTTTTTTTTCGTTTGAAATTTCATTATCTTACTTAAAAATTCATTTTTTTTAGTTGAAAATGTATCTTTTTTAGTGGAAAATTAATTTATTTGGTTAGAAAATTGTTTTTTTTTCAGCTGAAAATCCAACTTTTCTGTTTCAAATTTATATTTTCGTGTTGAATACGCAACTTTTTTTTGCAGAAAACTCCTTTTTTGGGACTTGAGCATTCAATATTTCATTAAAAAGTAATATATATATATATATATTTTCGTGTTGAAAACTCAAATTTTTTGCAGAAAAATTAGATTTTTTTGCATGAAAATGTAAAGTTTTATTTAAAAATTCTTTTTTTTTGTTGCAGATTCGTCAATTATTTAGAAACTATTTACCTAAAGTCCTATATCTAGTTCGTTATCTACATTTCATGTGATAGCGCAATTTAGGACTTGTCAGCAAACGAGTGAGCGAGCGAGCGAAAGCGAGAGTGCCAACGAGAGAAATAGAGAGCATGAGAACGCAAACGTATCTTAGTCTACTTAGTTATTACATTACCATTACTTACAATCTTTACGGTTCTAATCTAAGCGACTTCCGTTTTCTTCTTGTTTCACTTTTTATTATACCTCCAATTTGCCATTTTTTTCACATGCATTCTTTCATTCCCTCCCATTCGCTCCTCTAACACACTCCAACTCCTTCATTCATTCTTCTTCTAATGCACCCCTCCCCTAAAATCTTAACCGCATTCTCTTGCCAGCTTCCTTTATCTTCCATTCCTCTCCTGCATCCTTCCCATACATGCTCCTATGTTTCCTCCTCCCATTCACATATTCTACACTTTCTGTTCTCTTCTTTTTCCCAATACATCCCCTCCCTTACTTCGTTTCACAATCTGAATCTTGCTATTCTGGTCCACCTTCTCTCTCTCCAACCCTTTTCTAAATACTTTGGTACTCCTTCCTTTTTTATCATCTTATACCATTTATTGTATTTTGATTCCTCAATCATTCCCCATCCTTCTATTAATTGTCTTTCGCGCTCCTGTTTTCCCATCTTGATAGTTTACTCCAGTCCCGTTTTATTTTTCTCAAACATGAAAGAACTCCTGCATTCTTCTTCCCATCTCGTTAATTCGATCGCCCTGCCTGTCCTCTCTTCTACCTCCATCAAACACTTTCTCGTCAACTCCCCTTCCTTTCCCTCCCACAGCTTTGTCCCAAATTTCCATGCCCTCTTTCTCGCTCTAGTACTTAACTTATCCCTTTGTGCTTCTTCTCTCACGATATGTCCTGGCATTCTCCAGTCTGCCCCTAGTGTCCATCTTATATACCTTTCTTGTAAACTCTCAATATCTTTCCTTTCTTTCCATCCCCATATCTATACTCCATAACCTAATACCAACCATACCAGCGTATCAAATAACCACGTTCTCCTTCTCCAATCTTTTTTAACCTTCTTTTTCCTATTCCCCATATCTATTTCATTACCCCTGCTGCTTTTTTATCCTTTCTCTTATATGAGCTGTATGATCTATATTCGTTTGCAAGATATATCTTAAATATTGAAACTCTTTTACTTCTTCTAACTTTATTCCCTTTCATCTCCCCGCCCATTCTTTCGTTCTTCCGCCTCCTTTTCCAAACCTCATTATCTTTCTCTTGTCTACATTTGAATTTAGCTTCTTCTCATCCAAGTATTTCTCTAATCCTTTAATTAGGCCCGCCATTCCTTGTTCATACTCTGCCATCAAGACTATGTCGTCTGCATATGCCAGTGCATATATCTTTTCCTTCTCTGTACTCACTCCTCCCCAACCTTTTCTCCTCATTTTTTGTTCCAAGTCTGATATTAGTATATTAAATAAAAGTGGGGTCAGAGGACATCCTTGCCTCACTCTTCTCACCAACCAGAAATTATCTCCTACTTGCTCTCCTACCTTTACCCTGCTTTTTGTCTCTCTACAAATTTCCGATACTCTCTGCATGAATCCCTCTCTTATCCTCTTTTTCACCATAACTTTTTCTATTTCACCTCGGTCTAATGAGTCAAACGCCGCCTTTAAGTCCACGAACATTGCTATCATTGCCCCTTTTCACCCTTTAATCCTCTTATTTACTGAATATTTCAGAACATATATGTTGTCCATTACCCCCATTCTTTTTCTAAACACTGTCTGATTCGGTGACTGTATCTTTTTTCCTCAACTTCTATCTTCAATCTGTCCGACAAAACAGTTACATATACTTTATACAGTGTTGGCATCAGCGTCACAACCCTATAGTATTTAACCTCCTTTCCTTTGCCTTTGTTCACTATTGGTATAACTACTCCTTCTTTCCATAACTCTGGCCACCCCTCTCCTCTCCATACTCGATTACACATTATCCATACCCATTCCTCTAGTTACTTCCCTCTATATTTCAAAACTTCATTTGGAATCTCATCTATACCAGGTGCCTTTCCATCCTTCGTTATTTCTAAAACGTTGACTATTTCTTCTCTTGTTATGTCCTCTTCCTCATATCATTCTCTACCATATTTTCCTCCCTTCCTAACTTTTATCTCTACTTCTCCTAGCAATTTCAAAAAATATTTTTTCATTCCTACCATTTCCATATTTTGGTTTAATCTTTTTCTTTCTCTATTTACCACCTCCCATACCTCTTCTTCCGCCCTACCATTCTCCCCATCTTCCTCAAACCTTTTATTCTCTTCCTCTTTCTTTTGATCACACAACTCAGTATACTCTTTCTGTTTTTCCTATATTCTTCCCCATTACTTTTTTCTTTTCTCCACTTTCTTAATTTCTTTCTGAACTCCTTTTTTCCCTTTACAGTTCTTATCCCATCCACTTTCATTCCCCCCTTTACTAACTTCATTTTTGTTTGGGATCTCTAATCCATATCTTTTACTGAAAATTTAAGAGTCCTATTTTTTGTTAAAAATTTATTTCTTTGTTTGAAAATTCGCATCTTTTTTTGGTTTGAATTTTATTTTTCTAAACGAAAACTGAACTCTTCCAGTTTTTGTTGAAAATAGATATTTTTTAGTTGATAATCCATGTAGTTTTTTTTTTAAATTGTCTTTTTTGTAGAAAATGCATCTCTTAGATTGCAGATTCAACTATTTTATTTACAATTTTTTTTCAGTCGCAATTTTTTTATCTTACTTAAAAATTCATTTGTTTGAGTTAAAAATGTATATTTTTTAGTGAAAATTTAATTAATTTAGTTAGAAAATAGTTTTTTTAAGTTCAAAATTTAACTTTTTTGTTAAAAGTTTATATTTTCGCGTTGAAAACTTAAATTTTTGGCAGAAAATTAATATTTTTCGCTTGAAAATTCAACATTTTATCTTTTATTTTTCTTTTCGAAGATTCATCATTGTAGTTGAAAATTCCTATATTTTGTTGGAAATTTGTCTTTTTTAGTAGAAAATTAATTTGCTTAGTTGGAAAATAGTTTCTTTCAATTGAAATGTGGTCCTTTTTGTTAAAAATGTATTATTTTCTGTTATAAATTCTACTTTTCTGTAGAAAATGTATTATATTTTATTTATTTTATTAAAAATTTAACTGTCCTATTTTTGGTTGAAATTTTCGTTTCTTGTTTTTGGTTAAAATTTAATTTTTTCCAGCTAAAAATTGACCTATTCCATTTTTGGTTAAAAATTGATATTTTTTAGTTAAAAATGCATTTACTTTGTTGAAATTGTGTCTTTTCAATGCATTCTTTTTTCCGGTTGAAATTGTATTATCCCACTTGAAAATTCATTTCTTTAGCTAAAAATTAATGTATTTGGTTAAAAATGTGTCTTTTTGTTTGAAAATTCATCTTTTATTTTAAAAATTCAAAGATTTCAATACATTTCTTTCCGTTGGAATTTTAAGATCTGACTTAAAAATTCATTTCTTTAGTTAACAAATTTACCTTGTTTAGTGGAAAAGTAATTAATTTGATTGAAAAATAGTTTTTTTTCAGTTGAAAATTCAACTTTTTGCAGAAAATGAGTAATTTTGGCTTGAAAATTCAACATTTTCTGTTTTCCTTTTTGAAGATTCATCATGGTAGTTAACAATTCATTTACTTTACTGAAAATTTAATATTGTTCTATTTCTGGATTTTTATGATTTAAAATTCGTTTATTTTGTTTTAACATTTATCTTTCTAACTGAAAATTAAGATATTCCATTTTTTTGGTAACAATTTATCTTTTTTAGACTTTTCGGCTTAAAAATTTAAAATTTGATTCAAAATTGTTTATTTTTTGTTGTTGTTTCGCTATTTCTTTTAAGAGTGATTTTATTTAGTTAAAAATTATTTTATTTAACTGAAAATTCAACTATTATCTTAAAAAAATGTTCCTTTTTTGGCTGAAATTTAATTTTTTTATTGCAGATTTAACTATTATGGTTTTTTTTGAATAATTGATCTCTTTTATAATCTAAGCAACTATTTGATTAAAAATACATATATATTTTTTTAAATTATCCCAAATCCAACTTTGTAGTTCAAAATTTATATTTTCGTGTTGAAAAATCAACTTTTTTTGCAGAAAATTCCTTAGATTAAAGGTTTAACTATTTCATTGATAATTTTTTTTCGGTTAAAATTTCATTATCTTGCTTAAAAATTAATTTTTTTAGTTGAAAATGTATCTTTTTTAGCAGGAAATTAATTAAGTTGGTCATAAAATATTTTATTTAGATGCAAATTCAAGTTTTTTTTTTAAAGTTTATATATTCGTCTTTAAAAAATTGAAGTTTTTTAAGACGCAAATATAAATTTTGAACAAATAAGTTGAAATTGCATCTAAAAAAAATAGAGTAAAAGAAGTGAATTTTTAACTAAAATGATCAATCTTCAACCGTTGAAGATTCATCATTTTAGTTAAAAATTCAATTCTTTTACTGAAAATTCAAATATTTCAACAAATTATTTTTTTCAGTTGAAATTTTATTATTTTTCATCCATCTTAAAAATTCATTTCTTCAATTAAAAAGCTTTTTTTCTAGTGGAAAATTAATTTATTTCGTTGAAAAACATTCTTTTTGTTAATTCAAACATCCAAGTTTTATCAAGAAATTAGTCTTTCTGGCTTGAAAATTCAACGTTTCATTAATTTTCTTTTTTTCATCAATGTAATTAAAAATTAATTTTTTTCACAGAAAATTTAACATTTTTCTACTTTTAGATAAAAATGGACTTTTTTGGTTTAAAATTTATTTTTCTAACTGAAAATGAAACTATTTCATTTTTGGTTGAAAAGTTAAAAATTGATCTTTTTTAATTTTAAATTCATATATTTTGTTGAAGATTTCTCTTTTTTGGTAGAAGATTTATCTTTTAGAATGAAAATTCAGCTACATTGTTAAAACAAAATTTTCGTACAAATTTCTTCATCTTAATTAAAATTTCATTTCCTTACTTGAAAATTTATCTTTTTTAGTACATAATTAATTTTTTTAGTTGCAAAAAAGGTTTTTCTTCAGTCGTAAATTCAACTTTTTTGTTAGCAATTTATTATTTCGTGTTGTAAATTCAACTTTTCGACAGAAAGTTCGTCTTTTTGACTTAAAAATTCAAAATTCCATTTTAAAGTGTTTTTTGTCGATGTGGTTAATTTTCGTAGAAAATTTTATTTAATTTGGTTAAAAATTACTTTATTTAACTGAAAATTCATCTACTTTCTTGAAAATTCGTTTCCTTTTTTACTGAAAATGACTTTTTTACTGCAGATTTAACTATTATCTGTTGGTTAAGATATCATTTCTTTGGTTGAAAATCTCTTTTATTATGTTCGCTTAAAATTCGTTTGTCCAACTGAAAATTGAAATATTCCATTTTTGGTTGAAAATGCATCTTCGTATTTGAAAATTCGGGTATTTTGTTCAAAATTGGTCTTTTTCATAGAAAATTCTTCGTTTAACTTCAAAATTCAACCATTTGGTTAAAATTTTTTTTTTTTTAAGTGATAGTCGAATAAAAATAAGAAAAATATATATACAGGGAAATGGAAATAAAAAAGGATCCTAAAAATACTCCCGGGGCGTATAAGGGAGTCGAGGCAAACAGTCTGTCGCAACGAGCGGAGGACGACGAAGAGCTTCGATGTTCCGTGAGATTCAAATTCAGAGTGACTTAAATGCGACAAAAATAAGAATGTCGTTTCACGCTTAATAGTGTAGTTTCAAGACAGTGGTGAGGGAATCGAGTCTGCGCAAAAATTACATCCTTGGCTGTCGAACATCCAATGTTTTTCTCCTCTTGCTGATGAGAAGTCAAAAAATTTTTACAGTAGGTAAGGCGGAGTCTTTTTAAATTTATTTATTCCACCGCATTTTTGTTCTTGCTTTTTTTATTAATCCTTCACAGATTTGCTGCATTTGAATTCATTTTTGTCAACTATTATCACCCAAAATTGGATGCATTTTTTTAAAGCTTATACCTAACAAGATAAGGGCACAAATAAAAGAAAAATAATTAATTTTAGTTCATAAACACGTACGGTGTCTTAATTAATAATTAAATTAATTATTTTATGTATAGTAGTATTTTTAATTAATGATTATCGACTGTTGTATTATCCACTGTAGGAAGGTTTCCTCTATATTAAATGTATACGAATTTGTCGATACAAATTTTTTTTAAATAAAGAAAGTAATTCACTTTTTATCATGTCAATAAAATAAAAATGCGATAAAGCCTTTTTTAAAATAAATAAGTATATAAAATGATATAAAAATATTAAATTACTGTCAGTTAATATTCTAAATGTTTATAACACTTTTCAAATTGTTTAGAAGTTTCTTCAGTTAGTCACTATTATATTTATTTTGAAATATTCATAAAGAGAATTCGAAGAAACTTAAATGGAAGCGGGCAAATTGCCAAAGGCTATATTCACTGATTTTTCCAGGTTTCATATCAGTTTTATGATGTTGTGATTTACATTTCACTTTCCGGCGTACCTGGCATTTAGAGTCAAATATCTAAAACTCTGATTTAATAATTTTATTATCCTTGATATCTCAGTAACGAAAAGAAAATTAATTTTAATTTTAATTATACAAAATAAAAAATTAAACATCTAAGAATAAAAATGTTGAAAAGTTAGCTATACTGAATATATATTAAAAATAAAGAACGTTATGGTACAAAATTAAAAATATTTAATCTTAATTCGAAGATTATACTTTTTGGATTTATTTTTTCTTAATCTAATTTCACAGGTGAAATAGAAATAATAGTTTCACTTCAAACATATAAGAATTTTCTTCCTGTCCTTCACGCGTGCCGGCATTGGAACGTTCAAGTCTAAATATAACAACTTAAGTTGTGAACACCCTAAAGAATCGTTTCTTTCCTGTCACCGGGATGACAAATTCTCTTAATTATAAATTTTTAAAAATAACTTAAAAATAGTGGTCAGAGAAAATCTGGAAATCGAAGAAAATTCAGGGTATTTCATTGGTCAAGAAAAGTTAGAGATTTTGTTTAAAAAATTCCAAAAAATCTCCGTCAGGGAATAAATATTTGATAAATTTATGAACAATAATACATTTTTTAATTTATTTATTGTTTAATTTTAATTTGAAAATTAAAATTAATGTCTTTGAATATTAACGGTAAACGAAAATAATAAATTGATGAGAGAAAGACTAGGGAATTTTTTAATTTAAATTTTTTGTCTACCGCAGTTGCTTTCTACTGAAGATTATAATTTCAATTTTAATGAAACAAGAGGAAATTTGAAACCAAGAAGTTGAATTATTCTACCAAAAAAGATGATTTTTTAACTAGAAAAGATCAATTTTCAACCAAAAATTGAAACATTTATACATTTTGGGTAATAAATTAATGAAAAGAAAAAAGTTTTTAAACAAGGTGGTTAAATTCTCATGAATTTCATTTGAAATTGAAATTAATTTTGCTTAATGAAAATTTTAACTATTACAAATAGACTCAAAAGTCACCTCTTTAGTTGAAAAATGAATTATATTGTTAAATACCTATTTTTGGCCTTTTCAGATAAAAAAATCTTTAAACAATGAAACATTTTGCGTGAGAATGAATATTTTTAAACAAAAATAAATTTATAACAAAGTATAACTTTTACCTCAGTTTTAAATTAAAAATGATAAATCTTCAACTGGAATAGTTTTTTTTTTTAACAAATTCAATTTAAATCCTTCAACGAAGTAGTTTAACTTTAAAAAAAAAATTAATTTTCAACAAAAAAGTCGTAAATTTAACTATTTTGTAATATTCTTTGGATTAAAATTAATTTTGTTTAATCAAAATAATTTTTTTCATTTTTTGTTGAAAATTAATATTTTTTAGTTAAAAATTCATCGTTGTTAATAGAAAACTAATCTTCTTGGTCACAAATTTCCTCTTTTCTGTTAAAAATCAAACTGGTTGAAAATGAATTTTCCTGTTGAAATTTTATATTTTCGGGCTAAAAATACATACCTTTGGTTGAAACTTTTTATATTATTAAAAATTTTTTTTTTTTTTAATCTAATTTTGTTAACTTAAAGTGTACCATTTTCCAATTTTTGTCGAAATCTAATATTTCTTTGTTGAAAATCTATACCGTTTAGTTGATTATAAAAAATGATTTTCTTGGTTTAAAATTTCCTCTTTTTTTGGTAAAAAAGAAACTGTTTGGTTAAAAAATAAATTTTTTGATACAAATTTATATTTCCAGGTAGAAAATTCATCTTTTTGCTTCAAAATGAACTATTTTGTTAAACAAATTTTTTAAATTCAAACTACAATATATAATTTTCCTTTTTTTAATTTGTTAAAATTTCATATTTTTTAATGAAAATTCATCTTTTCTATATAAAACTATTCTTCTTGGTTTAAAATTTCCACTTTTTTTATTAAAAAGAATCCAGACGAAAATTAACTTTTATGTTAAAAATTCATATTTTTGAGTTGGACATTCATCTCTTTGGTTGAAAATTGGACTGTTTTGTTCAAAATTCGTTTGCAAACTCAAAATATATACTTTTTTTATTTTCTGTTAAAAATTCATATTTTTTAGTTGAAAATTCATCGCGTTTTATAGAAAAATATAATCTATTTGTTTTTAAATTTCCTCTTTTTTGTTAAAAGTGAAAACTTTTCCCTTAAAAATTTATATATTCAAGTAAAAAATTCATCTCTTCAGTTGAAAATTAGACTATTTTATTGAAAATTCTTTTTTTTTTGTTGAAAATTAGTTGTTTTTTTTTTACTGAAAATAGAACTTCTATATTTTGGGTTGATTTATCGTTTTTAGCTCAAAATTAATGTAATTTGTTGAAAATTCGACTTTTTGGCAGAACTTTGTGGTTGCAAATTTATTTTTTTTATTTTAAAATGTATAGCTTTTGGTAAAAATTCATTTTTTTGATTAAAAAGAAAACTAATGCATTTTTTTGAGGCTATTTCATCTTGGTAGTTTAAAAATTCAAGTATCTAAATTTCCTGTGGGTAAATTCTTATTTTTAGGTTGCAAAATCATCTTTTTGATTGAAAATTAAACTGTTTCAAGGAAAATTGTCTTTCGACTCATTTTAATTAAAAATTCGTCTCTTTGGATTATTTGGTTAAAAACTCGCTTTTTTTTGTTTAAAAAAGCATATCTTTTGGTAGAAATTCAAATTTGTTGTAGAAATATCAACTATTAAATTTGTTGCTGAGAATCTTTTTGGCTTGAAACTTTGAGTATTTGTTTGAAAATTCATACTTTTAAATACAGAATTCAAATGTTTAGTTACAAATTCAACTACTTTGTCCAATACTTAATTATTTTAGTGGAAATTCAAGAATTTTCTATAAAATTCATCTTTTCTTTACGAAAAATCAGTATCTAGTTTGTTGAACATTTATCTATTTAGACAAAAAATTCATCTTTTGTTAAAAATTCAAATATTTCGCTGAAAATTCAATAATTGAGTTGAAAATTTAACATATTTTTTAGTAAAAAATTCAACTTTTTTGATTGAAGTAAATGAATAGATTCCTTTTTCTTTTTAAATTTTAATCAGATATAATAATTTTTTTCGGTTTCACTTTTCGTCAGGGAAAATGAAATAATGGCCAGGGAAATACCAGTTAAAAGTCAGGGAATTTTCAACCAAACCAAAATTAATTTTAAACAAAAAAAGTTGTAAGTTTAATTATAATGTTGAAAACAAATTTTTGGCTTAAAATTAATTTGGTCAACTCGAACTATACAATTTTTTCATTTTCTTTTTTGTTAAATTAATTTTGTTAGGAAAAAATGTATAATTTTTCTAATTTTCGTTGAAAATTAATTTTTTTTATAGAAAACTAATCTTCTTGGTATGAAATTTCTCCTTTTCAGTTAAAAAAGAAACTGTTATGTTGAAATATAACTTTTCTGTTAAAAATTTATATTTTCAGGTTTAAAATTCATCTCTTTGCTTGAAAACTCGACAATTTTGTATAAAAATAGTTAAATTATTTTTTATATTCAAACTACATACAATATATCATCTTAATTCTTTGTTGTTGTTAAAATTTTATATCTTCTACTTGAAGAGTCGTCTTTTTTCATAGAAAACTAATCTTCTTGCTTTGTGATTAATTTTTTTTTTGTTAAAAAAGAAACTATTTGGTTGAAGATTAACTTTTCTGTTGAAACTTTATATTTTGGGGCTTATTTTTCTTTAGCACAGAATGTATCATATATCCATTTTTGGTTAAAAATTGATATTTTTTAGTTGAAAATTGATACTTTTTATTTGATTATAAAAAAATATGTTTTGCTTGTTTGAATTTTCCACTTTTTTGGAGTAAAAAAAGAGACTATATGGTTGAAAATGAACTTTTCTGTTAAAAATTTATATTTTCTGGTTGAAAATTTATTTCTTTGCTTGAAAACTCGACTATTTTGTTTAAGAAAATATTTAAATTATTGGTTATGCTCAAACTACAATATATAATTTTTATTTTTTGTTATTTAAATTTTATATCTTCTGGTTGAAAATTCGTCTTTTTCATAGAAAACTAATCTTCTTGTTGTGTGATTAAATCCTTTTTTTTGTAGAAA
>NC_046657.1:165467121-165482246 GCF_010883055.1 Belonocnema kinseyi
TTTTTTTTGTAGAAAAAGAAACTGTTTGGTTGAAGATTAACTTTTCTGTTGAAATTTTATATTTTGGGGCTTACTTTTTTTTAGCACAGAATGTATCATATACCCATTTTTTGTTAAAAATTGATATTTTTTAGTTGAAAATTGATACTTTTTATTTGATTATCAAAAAATATGTTTTGCTTGTTTGAATTTTCCACTTTTTTGGAGTAAAAAAAGAGACTATATGGTTGAAAATGAATTTTTCTGTTAAAAATTTATATTTTCTGATTGAAAATTTATTTCTTTGCTTAAAATTTTATATTTTCGGGCTTAATTCTGTTAACACAAAATGTATTAATTTTCTATTTTTTGTCGAAAAATGATATTTTTAGTTGATTATAATAAACGAATTTTTGTTTGTTTGAAATTTTATCTTTTTGAGGTATAAAAGAACTATTTGGTTGAAAATTAACTTTTTTGTTAAAAATTTATATTTTTGAGTTGAAAATGTATCTTATTACTTCAAAATTTATCTACTTTGTTAACAAAATTATTTTGTAAACTCAAAATATATAACTTCTATTTTTTGTTAAAAACTTAATATTTTCTAGTTAAACATTGATCTTTTTGAAAGAAAACGGAAAAATGCGTATATTTGGTTGAAAATTAGACCATTTTGGTTGGTTTGTTGTTTTGCTTGTTATTAAAAATTTATATTTTGGTGCTGAAAATTCAATTATTTTGTTAAAGATTATTTTTTTTGGTTTGCTTTAAAAACTCAAGGTTTAGTAAAAATGTAATCCTAATTCAGGAAAAAGATGAAAATTTTATACAAAGCTTTCTTTTTCATTCGAAGAATTAAGTTTATCATCCACCCTGTTAAAGGTAAAAAATTGTATTTTTATTTTATCCATCTGAAATCGAATATCTAAGGGATATTTCCAAGATATTTAGAATAACTATAGGACGTTTCTGGTATATTCAAATGTCCTTAGTAGATAACCGGGATGTTTCTGAGATGTTTCTGGGATATTAAAATTTCCTGAATAGAATATATAAAAATTTTAATATCCTACTGTGGGGACATTTGAGTATCCCAGAAACGTCTCACAGATATCAGAGATATCTTGGGAATATCAACAAAATATCCCAATATTAACTTGATTATTGGACGTTTAATATGTACGTTTAATACGTTTAATCAATCTCAATAATCAATAAACGAACTCGCTTTATAGTAGCTGATTCAGGAGAGATATAAATATTTATGAGAGAAGAGGAAGCTACAAACGTTTTCCCGTGTTTACCTCATGTCAGTCGGTTAAGTGCTGCTGAGAAATTACACCAGTGGATCTGAGAAATGCATACATACTAATCGTTAAAAGTACAAGAAATTTTTATAAGTATAACAAAATTATATTAACTTCGCACATACTCAAATGCAACAAAAAATACATTTTGACGATATTTTGGGATTTTTTTTTTACATTGGATCTAATATTGATAAAGGCACGGTTTTAGTGCTTTTTAATCAAAAATCAGAGAAAGTTACGTGGGTTATTTAGGTTTTAAGGGTATTTTAGGCCCAGGCGGAAACCCTGTAAGTGAGGGGAACTAATATCTCCTAACTCACAACCCATAACTCACAATTTACAGTTCACAACTAACAGCAGACAACTCACAACTAAAAGGTCAACCCACAATTTACAACTCACAACTCGCAGCTCAACCCGCAAACGACAGTTCATAACTCACACCTCACAACTCGTAGCGAACAGCTCAACCCAAAACTTACAAACCACAACTTGCAGCTATTGGTTTAACCCATAGTTCACAACTCACAGCTCAAAACTCTCAACTAATTGCTCAACTCGCAACTCACAAACCAGAAATCGCAGCTGAAAGTTTAAACTGCAACTCACAACCGAAAGCTCGTAACACAAAATTCGCAGCTAACAGCTCAACCCGCAACTTACAAGGCACAAATCTCAGATAACAGTTTAACCCGCAACTCACAACTTACAACTCACAACCCACATTGCACAACACACAATTCGCAGCTAACAGCTCAACCTGGAACTCACAACCCACAACTCATAGCTCGCAGCTAACAGCTCAATTCACAACTCACAACCAACAACTCGCAGCTAAAAACCCTATTGAAAGTCGAACTATTGAGAAGAATCGGGACTGGGGGATAGGAAAATATATAACTATTCTATCTCTCCCAATGGGTTAATTTGCATTCCTAAAAGACTATGTTTTCTCATTCCCAGGATATGATTAAATAGAGTAAAGGAGATTAAAAAAGGTAGAGGGGAATCTATATTGAAAGAGAGATAGAAAAATATTGACGTCGATAGGTATTAAAGGATAGAAAAAGATATAAAAGAGGGGATTGAAAATGATAGACGTGAATTAAGATTGACATGGATAGATAAAGGATAGGATAAGCTAGAGAAGAAGGGATTGAAAGACATAGACGTGAATTAAGATTGACAAAGAGATAGTAAAAGATTGACGTGAATAGATAAATAATAGGATGAGATAGAGCTGAGGAGACGAAAAAAGATAGAGGAGAATCTAGATTGACAGAGAGATAAAAAAATAATGACGTAAACAGTTAAAGGATATGATAAGATAGAAAACAAGATATTGAAAAAGATGAATCAAAATTTAGATTGACAGAGAGATAGTATATGAAAGATTGACGAGGATAGATTGAGGACAGAATGGGATAAAGAAGAGGGGATTGCAAGAGATCAACGTGAATTAAGATTGAAAAAGAGATATAAAAAGATAGACGCTAATAGACGTAAGATATGATGAGATAAAGAAGAGATTAAGAAAGATAAACGGGAATTTAGATTGACAAAGTGATAAAATGGCATCTATTTTCTCTATCTCTTTCTATCATAAAGACTAAAAATAATTGAGAAAGATAGGATTTTTATCTTTTTACTTCCAGCACGGAACTCAACCCGCAACTCATAACTCAGGGAAGTGAGGGGGCGGAACTATTGGAAGGGAGGAAGGAGTTAGAAGAGGGGAAAGTTGATGAAGAAAAAGTCGGGGAAGGGAGGGGAAACGAAAGTTGAACGTGAGGGTGGGAAGTAGAGGTTGAAAAGAACTATTTACATCTTGCTGCGCTTTTAAATCCTTTTTGTAGGCGCAACGCTACAAAGCTTTGACTAATGTATTTTATTTGTTTTCAGAATGTTTCTAAGATGTTGTGGAATTATATCCTGGTGGCTTTCTTGCCTTTCAGTCTCGGATATAATAATTTTCGAATAGGTAATTTCTACCTCTAAATATTTAAGATATGCTATGTTCTTAACGAAAAAGTTAACTAATCCAATTTTTGCTGAAAATTAATCGCTTTTAGTTGAAAATTCCACGATTAATTTTTTCCTTCATAATTCATCTTCTTTATTTAAAATTGAACTGATTAGTTGAATTTTCACTTTCGTAGGTTGAAACTTAATTTTTTTTAGCTGAAAATTGAACTAATAAATTATTGGTTGAAAATTTAACTTTTTAGCTGAAACTTGAATTACTTTGTTAAACATTCATTTTCCTAGTTGAAGATTCATCTCTTTGATTGAAAATCAAAATATTTTGTCAAAAAATTTTTCTTTTTCATTGAAAATTAAATTTTTTAACTACCAATTTGACTACTCCATTATTGGTTCAGAACCGATTGTTTTTGGTTGAAAATTCAACATTATTGTTGTAAATTTATATAATTCGTGACTGTTTCATATTTTTGGCCAAAAATTATTCTTCTTGATTAAAAATTCAACAATTAAGGTCAAAGTTAATCTACTTTGTTAAAAATTCGTAATTTTCGATAAAAAATTCATGGCTTTGATTGAAATTCAACTATTTAGTTGAATATCCTTTTTATTATTATTGAGAATCAATTTTTTCTAATATAAATTTAACTATTCCATTTTTCATGGAAAATTGATAGTTTTTTTTAAATAAGATAGTTGTCGTGCTATTCTCTATAACTCTACTGTTTCTAGTTTAAAAAATAACTCAATAATCTTAAAATATAATTATTTGTTTAAAAAATGATTTCTTTAAAAAAATTGTGCTAACGATTTCAGCCACATTAACATTAACTTTTAAAATTGAAAAGAGTAGAGCCATATTAATTAAAAAGTAATCATTTTTTAAAATTTGGCAAGAAGCGACGGTCATAAAAATTCAATTGCAAAAAAACATGGGTCAAATTAATGTTTTTTTGTTGCTGGGAATTTTAAAATTATTCCAAGAAAATAATGTTTTTTATTTGAAATGGCAATAGTGATAATATTTAGATTCATAAAATCACAGAAAAAATGTCTGTTTTCTTCAGATATCTGACTTTTGGCATGTCAACTACTTTAAAATTCAACTGTTTGGATTACAAATTTGATTTTTGTGTGAAAAATGCGTCTTTTGGGTTGAAAATCTTATTATTTTAATAGAAAATTCAACTATTTCGTTGAAAACTAATTCTTTGGTTAAAAATGAACTTTTTGGTTGAAAATTCGTATCTTTGGGTGGAAAATTCATATTTTTTCTAAAGAATTCGCCTTTTTTTGAAAATTCAATTATTTGGTTGAAAACTCGTCTTTTGTTTTAGTTCAATAATTTTTCACTTAAAATTCAGCCATGTGTTTGCCAGCTTAACTTCTTTGTTAAAAATTAATTTTTGTTGTTGTTGAAGATTCATAATTTTAGTTAAACAGTCAACTATTTTATTGAAAATTTAATTAATGGGCTGAAAATTCAACTTTTTTAATAAAAATTTAATTATTTCCTTTAAAGTTTAGCCTTATTGTTTGACATTCGCTGCCTTTGATGAGAAATTCGTACTTTTGTTTATTGAAAATTAAACTGTCTTTAAAAAAATTGTTCTTCTGGCTTGAAGATTCAACTATTCGGTTAAAAATTCATTTATTGTTGTTAGAGCATTTAATTTATTTTTCGAAAATTCGTCTTATTGAATTGAAAATTATTATTTTTTACTAGAAATTCATAATTCTTAGTTTAAAATTTAATTTTCTTGTAACAAAAATTTTCTTTTGGCTTGAAGATTTGAATCTTTGATTAAAAATGCAACTGTCTGTGGTTGAAGTTGATTGTGTTTTTAAACACACGTTTTTAAAGGTTGAAAATTCAATTATTTTGTTTACAAATCATCTTTCCTAATGGAAAATTAAGTTTTTTGTATTTATAAGTCAACTATTTTCTGAAACGTTCGACTTTTTTTAGCTTTAACCCGGTACCACATGATTTTTTTTTCAACGACGAAAATCAGGCGTTTTTAGGAAGGCTATATAACAATGTCTATTTTTTTTTGTTTGTGTAGTGTTTTTACAGTAAAGCCATGGACTAACAATTAGTTGGCGGGGGTTTGTAAACCGTTTGAACCTCACAAGAATATTTTTTTTGGTTTAAAACTATATGTATCATATATGATACGCGATGCGGTAAAACTTATTTTGTTATTGTTAAGAATACATCTCTTTTAGTAAAGAAAAATAAATCTTTTATTGACGAAAATTGAATTATTTGGTCGAAAATGCAATATATTTCAATATTACTTTAAGATGTTAGAATAAACTCCAGGTCCCATAGAATGCCTTCAACTGCTGGCCCGCGCAGTTTCTCAGCTCAAGAGGCGAGAGACGGTTGCGACTCTGACCTCAGAAGGCCTCGGAAGCGCCGCAGTGCGCGAGTACTCAGTCCTGCATATTGCGCAATATTATGCGTTCCAAGTGGAAACGGTTCAGGTGGCCCTGACTGTTTACGTTTCGAGGGTACAAATTTAGTACCAAGGCCAGTGCGAAGAAACCCCCGAAAATGTCATTATATGGGACTTTGAGTGTTTAATATTTCATATCCGATTTCCAAACTTTTGTATGCAACTTCTACAAAAAGAAGGAAAGAATTTGGACAGATGTTGGAACGCTATGCTTTTTTATTCTTAGAATTTTTCTCTATAGAGCTTAAATATTTTTCTTGTATATAAATGACTATATGTCTGTGTTCATGACTATATTCTACATAGGTGGAGTATTTGAAGGTTATGATGGCATTGGGTGTGTATTTGGGAAATCAGCATCGACTCTTCGCGAAATTTTAGGCTCAGATCCTAAAAACCTTACAAAATATGTTACCACCGATGAAGAATTAAAATTGTGGGATGTACAAACCAAAGGTAAGAAAAAATTCTTAATGTCTCGCAAAATTCAGTTTACGTGAAAGTTTCAAGTAAATGCGGGTTTTTATTGTTTAAATATGCTTTGGAATCATGTCGAGTATGGTGATTCTGCGGTACGCTTGCCAATTTCTGCTCACTATAATTTCCGAAGATGATTATAATTATTCTGAAAGTACCTTTCAGTTACCCTACAATTTTGAAGTAAAACTTCTTTTGGGACTGAAGCGAATAAAAAAAGAACAACTGACAGAACGAACGGATATCTGTCCGTTTCATTTTCGATATCCCCACTACTGCCAGACTAAGGAAAAGCCTGTATATGCTCTCTCTCTGTACTCTCTTACTATGCCATCTCCTCAATTCTCATGACGATGCCTCAGAAATTTTTTTAATGTTAATCCATTCAAGTTTCAATTTTGCCGCATGTGTGGCCCCACTGCCACATATTGATATTTCCATGGACATTTTTCTGGCTCCCTTCAAACTATTAATAATAATAAAACCTTATTCTTCAATATTAAACTAAAATTCACCTATTTAAAAAAAGATAAAAAGAATCGAAAAAATTTAATACCAGTGTACAAAATTATTTAATTTGTAATGAATTGAAGTCAGAATCAACTTATTCGCTAACGGAAACGAAAAATCACGAGAGGACCGCGAGTAGCGCAGTGCAAACTATTCTAATATCTTTTCCAGTGCGCATGCGTCGCTTTGAAATTCGAATTGGTTGACGTTAGCGCGCTTTTTTAAAATCAATAAATTTGCAAGAAAATTTTTCGCAACAAATAATACTTGTAAAATGATCAAATATAATTCTTTTAGCAAAAAATAGACTTATAAAATGAAAAAAGAACTAATTATTTGATGTTAATCCTTGAAAATAAAAAATCTATTTTAAATTTTTGGTAAGGAATAACTTTTTATCAGAAGCATGAATTAAAAACCATTTTTAAAATCATTATGCACTGTATCATTATTATTTCTTGTAAATAATTGTAATAAAAAGCAAATAAAAATTAATCATTTTAAGTAAGCGCGCCTACGGTAACCAATCCTATTGTCGGCGCATGCCCAGTACGTCGATCCTTCTTTCCATCTGTCCGTCGTACTTTTTTGCAAGGAGGGGAAGTTGGAGAAGGGAAATGTAGGTTCAGTACGTGTGGGAAAGTATGAAAGAGGGAGGTTTGAACGACTTAGTTTTTTTTAAAGAAAATTAATTCAGAAACGATGGCTAGATGGAGCTATGAATTAAAACATTTTTAAATTAAATTTTGTCGGGAAAAAATATCTACCCCATCGCTCTGCTCGGATCTCCGCTCTCAACAGAGCGATGGAGAAGACCTTTTTCAGAAAAAAATTAACGTTAAGAACCATGAAATTGAAAAACCCACTTGAGGTTTGCATTTGGACACATCCTTTCACCGCAATGTCCGCTAGAATTTTAGAGGATTTTTAAGCTAATAAAACATATTTAAAAAAATTGCACTTGCATAGTAAGATCGTGACACTCTTTATTTATAATATAATCTTATGAACATTTCTTATTTTTTAGGAATAATATAGAAACATTTACTGTTTGAAAAAGCGCCCGAACAATTATTTTCATTTGTATCTTAAAATATTCTTAGGTTAATATGTTACCATAAACAATAAAAAGTGGCATTTACTCGGAACTTTCATTTAAACTTGGTTCAGTCTTGCCATGAATGATCTAATAGATGCATTGCTTTAATTCTTTAAATTAATTTTTCCAGTATGTGAACTTATGGAAAAAGGGGTCGTTGCAATTTTCGGGCCACTCAGTCCACAGAGTTTAAGCCATGCGTATAGCATGTGTGATGCAATGGGAATACCGCATATAGCTACCACATTGAGTATTGATGACAAATTGAAATCAATCAATTTTTATCCACACTCTGAAGCATTATCAACGGTGCTTAAACATTTTTAATATAATTATATATAAACAGGGCTGCCATATAATCAACAAACTCACTTCCAGTAACTTTTTTTATCAAGTCACTTTTTAGTAAATGAAGAGAGGAAGTAGGGGTCGTAAGGGGAGGGAAAGTAGTGAAGTAGAAAAAATCAGAAGAACTGAGGGGAAGTGACAGGAAATAATGGAGAAAAAGTGTGGGAGGGTAACAAGAGAAATTCGGGAAATTATGGGAAAAATGAGTGGAGAGTAAGTAGGAGCATTTAGGGAAAAATGGAGAGAAAGGAGGTCAAGTAGAGGACATGCGGAGAGGCAGTAAGGTAAGTAAGAAAAAATGGGGAGGAGGTAATGATACATAAGGGAAAGTAGGGGTAATGTTTAGAAATGAGGGTAAACAGAGAAGGGAAAGTGAGGGCTAGGGAAAGGAAGTAGTGGCAGTAGAGTGTCAGTTGGAAAAGCGAGGAGATCAAAAGAAGAGTATGGGGAAGTTGGAGGAGGGGGTGGGCGAAGGTTGAAGTAAGGGGTGGGAGAGTATGGGAAATTCGGGGCAATTAGAGGAAGGGAAAGTAAGGGCAGTGGGTAGTCATGTTGAGGAGAAGGGATGTAGGTGAAGTGAGTGGAAGGAAAGTAGGAAAAGTGAGGTAAAATGAGAGGGGGAGTAAGTAAAGTAGGGAAAATGAGGAGAGGTGAAATAGGGAAATGGGAGAAAAATGGGGAGAGGAAAACTAGGGGAAGTGATTATATACGAGGGAAAGTCAGAATAATGATTAGAAATCAGAGGGAATAGAGAAGGAGAAATGAGGACTAGGGAAAGGAAGATGAGTAAGCGGAAAATCAGCTAAAGAAGTGAGGGTTTTTGGTACTAAAGCGAAATCTTTACAAAAACGTTCTAATTTGCAGCTTAAAAACTCAACTATTTACATTAAAACTGATCTATTCTTGTGGAAAATGATATTTTTTATTTCAAATTCATGTCTTTTCTGGTAAAAATTTCATTTTTTTTGTTGAAAATTCAACATTTTGTTTAACAATTAATAATTTATTTTTGTTGAGGATGAAACTACTTTGTTAGCAGTTTGATTAAAAATCGATTTTAATTAAAAATGTAATGATTGGAAATTCATTTCGTTCTGTATAAATTTGAACTGTTTTATTTTATTACAAATCGAAACTTGTTCGTTGACAATTAATTATCTGTTTTCGTTATGGATTCAACTAATTCGTTAAAAATTAATTTTTTCAATTTGAGATTCATTATGTTATTTGGAAACTTACATATCTCTTTAGTTAAAAATTTGTTTGTTTTTTATGAATTTTTAATAACTAAAACTAAAATATTCCATTATTCATTAAAACATTATCTTTTTCAGTAGAAACTCGAACCGTTTAATTGAAAATTCAAGTATTTTGTTGAATATTCCTCTTTTTTGGTAGAACATTTATGAAAATTTATCTTTTTGGTTGAAAATTTATCTTTTTAAATTGAGAATTCAAACAGTTGAGTAAAATTCGAATTTTTGTGTTAAAAATTTTTGTTGTATGTTAAAGCTCAAATATTAACTATTACATTTTAATCGAGGATTAATCTGTTTTGATTGAAAGTTTAATTACTTAATTGAAATTTGAATTGCTTTCCTACATAATATTTTTTTGGTTCAAGACTTTAGTTAAAAATTGTGCTAGTTTGTTCAAAATTAATGTTTATAATTGAAAATTTAACTTATTTATTTTTGATTAAAATGTTGTCTTTTTTAGTCAAAATTTAAACTATTTGGTTGAAAATTCACGCATTTTGTTGAATATTCATACTTTATGGTTGAAGTATTGACTATTACGTTTCTTTGATAATTTACTTTTGTTTTCATTAAAAATCAACTACTTGGTTGACATTTAAATTACTTTTTTTTTAACTAATATTTTTTTGCTTGAAGATTCATAATGTCAGTTGAAAATTCATCAATTGTCTGAAATTTTTAATATTCTTTTAAAAATCCTTTCTTTTTCAATTATTGGTTTTAACTAAAATGTTCAAAATTCTATTTTATGACGAAAATGTATATCTTTTAGTAGAAAAATAATCTCCTTAGTTAAAAATAATTCTTTTTTTTCTTCAAATTTCAATACTTTTGCCTGAAAGGTTAGGAATTAAAAACATTTCATCTTGATAATTTTGAACATTACCTGTAAAATTTATTGTAGCAATTGCAATCCGATAAATTTGAGGACACTTGTCTCCCGACAGAAGATCCCTCGGTTTACGCTATTCCTAAAATTGATGTCATCTGCAGTTTCATGATGAGGGGAGCCGCGTTATGTGTCCAGATCCAACAGAAGTTATTCATGTGGCGCGGCCTTTTTATGTTTGAATTTCCTCGATTTAGGATCAAGGGCAGGAAAAGCCCAGTCCGAATCCGTTCTTAAATCGAGAGTTGAGTGTTGTCAATTAAAATTTTTTTTCAATTATCTGTGGCAGCCTTGCATATAAGAAATAATAATTGTGCATCCGAGTAAGACCATTATTTTTTATAATTCTGGTGTTTAGCTTTACTATGATCTTGTTGTGGAATATAATTGGAAAACTTACACGATACTCTATGAAAATAAGATCAGTTTGTTGATGATAAAACCACTTCTTGAACGTTGGAATAGTACAGGATATACAGTATCAGTTCGTCTACTAAATGGACCAGATTATAGGTATTGTGGTTTTATCTTTTTTAATTTAAAGATATCCCCAGCAGACTGTGTGAACGAAAAGTAAGCAAAGTGTGAAATAACTTTTTTTTCAGACGAATGTTACGTGATGTGAAATTATCTGGAGAACAAAACTTTATAATTGATTGTTCTGTTGAAATTCTTCCCGAAGTTCTAAAACAGGCTTTGCAAGTTGGTCTATTGTTTCATAAATTCAACTTGATTATTACTTCATTGGTAAGATTTTTTTTAGTGATACAATAACTTTCTTTGAGCATTTAGAAAGTAGCAGTAAGTTTTTAACAATTCAATCTTAAATAGTAAAAATCCACCTCTGCCTGTATTTGAACTGGAAGTTCCTATTATTAACCAGACTGCTTGCCGCTCATGAAAAGTAGGAACTCCGGTTTCGAATCCTGGCCGACGTAGATTTTTGATCGTTTTCATAAAATCCAACAACTGTACAGGTAAAATGAAGTATATGTAAATATATTTTTTCTCTGTATTACTTGTATCGGAAATATTTATTTAGGATTTGCAGACGATCAATTATCAACCTTATCAATACTCTGGGATGAACATAACTGCACTTCGTTTAATTGATCCAGATAATGAACTCGTTCAAATAATAAATTACAAGAAGCCCGATTGTGGAAAGCTAACTACAAATAAAGCTGTGATGTACGATGCAGTACAATTTGTTGCATTAGCTTTCAAGAACCTTACTAATTCGACAAAGAAAATTGTCAGATCTTTGCCCTGTGATGGATCAGAGATTTGGGAACATGGTGAAACTCTGACTAACTACATCCGAACAGTGAGTTAAAGATGTAGTATCTGCAAATTTTGCCCCCCCCCCTTCTTATTGAAAACTAAAACTACGGATGCAAAAACGAGAATTAATACTAATTTATGTGATAAGCACATGTGACTGAGTTTTGTTAAGTGGGAAGGATATTTTCATCAGAAACAGTCGGTGAGACTTAGGCAAGTCGAAGGCGCATCCTATAGCTGAACATTCTTGTACATGCGCAACGGAGTATCCTGGACATGTTCCTGCACACGCACCTGCTCAGATAATCTTGAGGGTTCCTGTACAGGAATTTGACGAAAAAATTGTACATGTTCCTGTGAAGAAACCTGTATGAAAGCTAAACTTTGAATGATCATGTACAGGTTCCTTCATGGAGTGATTTGAGACGCGGGTTTATAGACAGAAAACTATTCAGGATCCAACAAAAACCCGGCATAGGAGCTATTCCGCGAGATTTCGCAAGTGGATTGACTCTCTCGATAGTAAGTTTGATCTTCAAAGAAAAAAAAGGAAGGCAACTTTACAGCTGTAAACTAAATGAGTTTTCGCGACGGCTTTGTGTAAAGGACCACATAATTGTTTATGTACAGGAACTCATGTCTGAATTTACTTCGCAATGAAACATGTACAGGTACTTATACTTGGTCGTTCATAGGTTCCTTTATCGGTGCAGGTTCCATTGCAGGATCATGTACAGTTTCCTTCGCTAAATTCATGCACAGCAACACTTAAGATTTTCAGTGCAGTATCGCAACCAGAAATATGTCCAGGATCCTAGGAGGTTTCTTTACAGGAATGTTTAGCTGAGGTAGTCGAAGGCGAGCCGTAGACACAACTGAATGAGAGCAACAGACAATCTGGCTGCTCCTTCTGCAAATATCACTCTAGCCCAGTAATGTTAACGAACCGCGACCTTTTCAAACTGCGCAACTGTCGCGCAAAGGTAGAGTAAGAAGAAACACGTATAATGTCTTCGTTAGGCGATGATTAAACAGTTTAAAAAGTTGCGTTCTAAGCTCGGCCCCCTCGTTGTGGAGAACCGCCGCATGGAGGAAATTGGTGGGAGAGCGTCGTATGAGCCCGGCGTGCGCACGCTCTCCCAATACTTCCCACATGCGGCCGTTCTCCGCTACGAGGAAGCCGAGCCTAGGATCGGTGCGCCACTTCAAACTGGGCTCGTCCACTATCTGTTCATCATCGACAAGAAGTTTGTTTGTGGTGTTGACATAATGCCCTCATAGGACGTGTACCGTTAATTCGTACCCAAGTCGGTCAAAAACTTAGTTACAAGAAAATATATATAGGCTTGGAGGACCAGGACTAGGGGGCAGGGACCTCCTCAATCCAGAAAAATAATTCTATATCTCCTTTTTGCATCGGGCGCCTCAATTATAAAATTTGCAGGGGTCTATGGAAGGACTTACTGGAATAGTAAAGTTTGATACCAGAGGCTACCGTTCTGAATTCGCAGTCGATATCTTAAACTTAGGTGAAGATGGATTAAAAAAGATTGGAATCTGGAATAGCACGCGAGGTTTCAAGTGGATACCAAAACCTGTTATACTCGAAGCAGATACAGAATTGAGTCTTCATAATCAGACTTTTAGAGTCCTTATTTCGCTGGTACACAATCACTTCTTTCTGCCTCTATTTAAAATTCTGACGACGTAAAGAACACACAAACCTAAATAGGAAGACGAGCCCAAAATAAAATTGTTAAATTTATAGAACCAAATATTTTGCCAGTTTAAAGAAAAATGACTTTAAAGTTTTCGCTGACAGGTTTATCGACTGGAAAAATCTATATTTCAACTGGCCGAGCAGCTCAGGCGGTAGCGTGTCAGGTTCATAATCGAAAGGTTGCGGGCTTGATTCCTGATGGCTGCACTTCAAATTTTTTGTTTGCATTTTATTTATCACAATATTTAAATTATCCTATGTAGTTTCCGATGTAGTTTACGATGTCAGAATTGGCAATAAGCTGACGTTGAAATTATCAAATTTATAATAACTTGCATTTGACAGACGAAACCCTATGCATCGGTAAAGGATTCTTTGACAAAGAGAGTAGGTAACGATCGCTTCGAAGGATATACAGTCGATATTATAGACGAACTCAGCAAAATGTGTGGTTTTAACTATACCTTCATGGTACAAGATGACAAAAATTATGGTTCCTACAATAATTTTACTGGTGAATGGAATGGAATGATCGGGAAAATACGGGCTAACGTAAGTCAAAATTTGTTTCTTTCGTAATTTACGCTACATCTAATAGAAACTGAATCATTTATAGAAATTTCTACGAAATATTTTTAAGGTTGCTAGTAAATTTCAATTTTCAAATTCCCCAACTGTTTAAATTTTGTTTAAGGTATGAAAGCAACCGTAAGCTTAGGAAGTGAATAATTTTACTGCGAAAAGAATTGTTTTTTTACATTTATTTCAAAGACTTTTAGTAGCAAAAGTCGTGCAGAATATTATAAGGGGTCATCCACATTCTTAAATTTTTTTATGAGGGTGGGAAATGATTGGAAAATATAACGGAAGACAAATTTTTACAAAAAAAGTTAATACACATACATTGAATACTCAAAATTTGAGTTATTGCATTTCCAACAAAATATGTGCCTTTTCAACCAAACAGTTGATTTTCAAAACTCTGACCTTCCATACCTTTTTGGAATTCCCTGACCTATAGCAACCCTAATTTTCATGCGAAACTTATCACATAAGTTATTTCCAACTGATTCACAGGAGGCTGATTTAGCAATCGCTGATTTGACTATCACTCAACAACGTGAAGAAGCTGTAGACTTTACTTTACCATTTATGAGTTTGGGTACGTTTTTTTGAAGAAATTTTTTGGAATAGAGCACAGCTTTATCAATTTAATTCTAAACTGAAGATAAATATTTGCAGGGATAAGTATTCTCTACAGGAGACCAACTAAAGCTGAAGGAAGCTTACTTTCTTTCTTGTCGCCCCTTACACTTGATGTTTGGTTCTATTTAACAGCGGCCTACATATTTGTCTCGATAGAACTTGTTATCCTAGGAAGATTGAGTTCTGCTGAGTGGGTTAATCCATATCCATGCATAGATGAACCACAAGAATTAAAAAACCAATTAACTTTTTCGAACTGCTTATGGTTCACGCTCGGTGCTCTGATGCAACAAGGATCAGAAATTGCTCCTGTGTAAGTAAAGAAACAGGCTTACTATCCTAGCTGACTTCGTGCACGTAACGGTTACGCGATTTAGTGAACATAAAGTTGGCACCAACCCGACGCAGTGATCACAGATCTGAAACGAGACGTGGTCCAATACTATGACACGTCTATGTCCGTGTGAATATGGTAGGAGACGATATAAATGCCTTGGTTGCGCGCGCAACCCATTTCTCCTCTTCTGAATTTGAAAACTCGAAGGTGCACGATTGCCGGTCGGAACACTTCGGCGGTTCTATTTATATCTCTATCT
>NC_046657.1:165482346-165484335 GCF_010883055.1 Belonocnema kinseyi
AAAATTAATTTATTTGTTTTCGATTATGACTTAAAATATTATTTCAGTATAAAAAATTTTTATTTTCAACCCATTCAATTTGAAATTTTGTAATTAAAAAAAAGGAAATTTCGTTAATCATAAGCAATATTTGACCATTCGTTTAAAACAATCCATTACGAACAACTGTTAAAAACTATACAAATTTGAACAGAATGGTTAGAAATCGAAAGCCTTGAATTGTTAAATTTGTAATGAGCTAAATTTTAAGTTTAAACGCTACCCTTTTAATTTAAAAAAAGATTCAGAATTAATTAAGAAATTGAAATTATTTCAAATAATTTGAAACACGATTTAGAGACTTTTGCAGATTAAAAAAAAAATAAGCTTTTTGAGAATTGTACAGCATTTGAAGAGACTAACAAAAAGTGTTGTGATTGCTAAGAACATTGAAAAAGATTTTTTATTTTGACAAATAAATTTTAAGTGATTATTTGAAAACATTTTAAAAACTAAAAAAAAAAGAATCCGGCAGATTTTAAGGAAATTTTTTTATTTTGCAGTTTTTTTAATGTTAGGAACAAAATCTAATTAACAAAATATATCAATTTTCAACCCAAAAGTTTACTTTTTAACAAATTAAATTAATTTTCTATCAAATAATTGGTGATTTAACTAATACAATGTACTGGATAAAGTTTCAACCAAAAATTGAATAGTTCAATTTCCAGATAAAAACGATTAATTTGTAATCAATCCTAGAATAGTTACATTTTCAGATAAAAAAAATAATTTTTAATCGAAAAAATAAATTTGTAATAAAGTTGTTGAATTCTCAACCAATAACATGAATTTTCGACCAAAAAAATTAATGATCTACAAAAAAGACAAATTTCAAACAAAATACATGAATTTTCAACGAAATTATTTAATTTTAAATTCAATAAAACGAATTATCTACAAAAAGTTGATTTTTTTCAGCGAAAAATATGAGTTTTCAATCAAAGAATTAATTTTTCAACCAAATAGTTAAATTTTTAACCATAATTATAAAACCTTGTTGAAAATAAGAGTATTTTTTTACCAAGTAATTCAACTTTTAGTGAAATAATCGACTTTTAAGCCCAAGAAGATGTACAGTTCATATTTCAAACAACCAATTGCATTTTTGACCAAAAATGATACATTTTCAACTAAAAAGGTTAAATTTCTACCAAACAAGGTCAATTTCCAACAAAATATATGAACTTTCAACAAAATTATTTAATTTTAAAGTCAAAAAAAGTATCATCTACAAAAAATCTGAATTTTTAACCCAAAACTATGATTTTTCGAACAAAATTTTAATTGTCGACCAAATAGTTTCACTTTCACTCACAATTGAAGTACTTAGTAAAAAAATTAATTTTTTCTTATTAAGGATTCATAATTATAGTTGAAAATTCAACTATTTGCCTTCAAATTAAACTTTTGGTAAAAAATTTTACTTTTTTGTTAAAATTGCATCTTTGGGCGTTAAAAGTCAACAATTTGATAGAAAATTAAACTATTTGGTCGTCAATTAAAATTTTGGTTGAAAAATCATATTTTTGGGTGAAAAATTCAGTTTTTTTGTAGATGATACTCTTTTTGACTTAAAAATTAAATAATTTTGTTGAAAGTTCATCTATTTTGTTGGAAATTGACCTTGTTTGGTAGAAATTTAATCTTTTTGGTTGAAAATGTATCATTTTTGGCCAAAAATGCAATTGTTTGGTTGAAATATGAACTGTACATCTTCTTGGGCTTAAAAGTCGATTATTTCACTAAGAGTTGAATTGCTTTGTAAAAAAAAATACTTTTATTTTCTACAAGGTTTTATAATTATGGTTAAAAATTTAACTATTTAGATGAAATTTTAACTCTTTCATTGAAAACTCATATTTTTCGCTGAAAAAAATCAACTTTTTGTAGATAATTCGTTTTATTGACTTTAAAATTAAATAATTTCGTTGAAAATTCATGTATTTT
>NC_046657.1:165484435-165486455 GCF_010883055.1 Belonocnema kinseyi
AATTATTTGATAGAAAATTAACTTAATTTGTTAAAAAGTAAACTTTTGGGTTGAAAATTGATATATTTTGTTAATTAGATTTTTTTTCTAAAATTAAAAAAAACTGCAAAATAAAGAAATTTCCTTAAAATCTTCCGGATTCTTTTTTTTTTAATTTTTAAAATGTTTTCAAATAATTTCTTAAAATTTATTTGTCAAAATAAAAAATCATTTTCAGTGTTCTTAGAAATCACAACAATTTTTGTCATTCTTTCTAAATACTGTACAATTTTAAAAAAGCTTTTTTTTTAATCTGCAAAAGTCTAAATCGTGTTTCAAATTATTTGAAATCATTTCAAGTTTTAAATTAATTCTGAATCTTTTTTAAAATTAAAATTGGAGCGTTTTTAGCTCATTACAAATTTAACAATTCAAGGCTTTCTATTTCGAAACATTCTGTTCAAACTTGTATAGTTTTTAACAGTTGTTTGTAATGGATTGTTTTAAATGAATGGAAAAATATTGCTGATAATTAACGAAATTTTCTTTTTTTAATTAAAAAATTTCAAATTGAATGGGCTAAAAATAAAAAATTTTATACTGAAATAATATTTCAAGTCATAATCGAAAACAAATTAATTAATTTTCTAACAAATAGTTGGTGTTTTAACTAATACAATTTACAGGATAAAGTTTAACCAAAAATGGAATAGTTCAATTTCCAGATAAAAGCTGTGATAAAAAATTGATTTGAACAAGGAAAAAAACGAATTTTCAATAAAATTGTTAAATTTTCAAGGGAAAAGGTGAATTTTTAACCAAGAAGATTAATTTTCTATAAAAAAAAAAAAAACGATTTTCAAACTTAACCAATATATACGATTAATTTTTAATCAATCCTATAATAGTTACATTTTAAGATAAAGATAAATAATTTTTAACGGAAAAAATTTATTGTCAACAAAGTTGTTGAATTGTCAACCAATCAGATGAATTTTAGACCAAGAAAATTAATGATCTACAAAAAAAAAGACAAATTTTGAACAAAATACATGAATTTTCAACGAAATTATTTAATTTTAATGTCAAAAAGACGAATTATCTACAAAAAGTTGAATTTCTTAAACGAAAAATATGAGTTTTCAATCAAAGAGTTAAACTTTCAACCAAATAGTTCAACTTTCAACCATAATTATAAAACCTTGTTAAAAAAAAACGTATTTTTTTTACAAAGTAGTTAAACTCTTAGTGAAATAATCGACTTTTAAACCCAAGAAGATGGACAGTTCATATTTTAACCAAACAATTGCATTTTGGACCAAAAATGAAACATTTTCAAAGAACAAGATTAAATTTGTACTAAAAAACGTCAATTTAATATTAATAAATTTTTTAATATTTAATTCAAAAAGAGTATTATCTACAAAAAAGCTGAATTTTTAACCTAATTTAAAGGCAAATAGTTGAATTTTCAACTATAATTATGAATCCTTAAATAGAAAAAATTAATTTTTTTACTAAGTAGTTCAACTTTAAGTGAATAATCGAATTTTCCACGCAAAAATTATGATTTTAATTTTTAACAATGTAGTTGCATTTACAACAAAACGACTTTGCAACCAAAAAATATTTACAGTTGATAATTCAACCGAAAAATGTAATTTTTAATCAAAAAGTATACATTTTCCATAAAGCAATTTAATTTATACAAAGAAAGACGAATTGTTAACAAAATACATGATTTTTTAACCAAAAATGGTATAGATTAACTCTCAGTTTCAAAAATGTATTTTCAACGAAAGAGATGAACCTTCAAATAGAAGAAATAAACATTTTAACAAAATAGTTGAATTTTTGATAGAAAAGAGGACATTTTTACCAAATAGTTACATTTTCAACATAATAATTAATTTTTCAATTAAATAATCGAGTTTTTATCCAAACGAGATGAATTCCAAAATCACCAATTTCTTTAATGTGTTTCAAATGGGGATCAAGATATAAATAAGACTATTATAATATAAAATAATTATAATAGTAT
>NC_046657.1:165486555-165491113 GCF_010883055.1 Belonocnema kinseyi
CGGCAACGTGCACCTTCGAGTTTTCAAATTCAGAAGAGGAGAAATGGGTTGCGCGCGCAACCCAGGCATTTATATCGTCTCCTACCATATTCACACGGACATTGGACGTGTCATACTATTGGACCACGTCTCATTTCAGATCTGGGATCACTGACCCGACGGACAATATAGCGCGTCGGGTTGTCGCACATCGCTTTTAATTTGTAATCTTTTAACATCTATGTGTAATGAGATACTCTTGAAGATTTAATTTAAAAATTTCATCTTGATATTTCTCAATAAAAAGGCGTCCACGGGAAAAGGAATAAGAATTCAGTTTTTTATGGCATAGAGTAATACTGCTTTTACTGCGATTTAACTACCCTGGTTAAATCAGTAACATTTTTCATAACTCGGTTAAAGAAGTTAACTCTCTCGGATTGTTTGCTACTGTACTCTGAGTTTGAGTGCTGACTCGGTTGAAGGACTTAACTCTTTCTTCCTGCCCGCTACTCGAATCAGTGATTAGATAGTAGTGAGCGCTTACTGCCTTTGTGGAATGAACTCATTCGCTTATTCTGCGGCTCTCTAAAGGCTTTTGAATAAAAAAATCTCTTGCAGTGTGCTGGAGACTTATCACTGACGTGCCGTCCGTGCACGAACCCACGAAGCCAACCAATCGCATATACCCTTTCGTGTTGCTTCCGCCTGAGCAGTGACACACAAAAGTACGTCAATATCTATACCAGCTCACAACGGCCTGGAGCAAGTACTGCCACGGACTGCAGTAGCACAATAGATTGCACGCGATTGGTTGGCTTAGTGGATTCGTGCTCGGGCAGCACATCCATGAGACCTCTCCAGCGCACTTATATTCTTGTTCGGCATGTAGATGTACTGCGCTTGCGCCAGGATGCTTAAGAGAAACGCGACAACCCTTTACCTTAGCAATAATACGTCGCACCGTGTTCCTCTTAAGCATAACTAGCGCAAACGCAGTACCTCTACGTGCGCAAGTTGGGGTCACTGGCCTGGCTTCTGTTAGCGCCTGATGTAGGCTCTTGATTTTACTTACATGTTTCCATGCCTGTCCGTCGCCATCCTACAGGGGCTATGTTTACTATGTTACAGGCCATATATACAGGTCAATAACAGAAAGAAAAGTATAAAAAATGTAAGGAAAGGCTTTTTAAAAATAAGATAATTTCCTTTCAACAGAGGTATGTCAACAAGACTATTGGCTGGATGTTGGTGGTTCTTTTGCCTTATCATGGTCTCTTCTTACACTGCCAATCTTGCTTCAAGTTTAACTTATGAAACACCTGTACAACCATTTCGTGATGCCTTTGATCTTGCTAGGCAAAGCAAGATTAAGTATGGTGCTAAAAAGGGAGGTTCTACTCTTGCATTTTTTCAGGTAAAGAGTCAGAAAACAAAATTGTTGGTTAATTTTAACTATAATACAATATTATAAATTTCAATATGTATATGCTTCAAGGGATCGGACAAAAAGGAGTATAGACATATATATGAGACGATGATGAATGATGCCAAAAATTGTTTGACATCATCAAACGAAGAAGGCGTTGAAAAAGTGAAAACTGAAGATTTTGCTTTCTTCATGGAATCTTCTACAATTGAGTACGAAACAGAGAGAGATTGTAGTCTCACTAAAATTGGTCCGCAACTTGATGAAAAGGGTTACGGTATTGCTATGAGGAAAAGTAAGTTCCACATTTCTGATAATGAAAAGACCCCGGATTTTTATTTCCTACCATTAAAAATATTAGCAGTTTAAAAATCCATGGTGAAACAAATTTTTTAATTTGAGACGTTCTTCAACATTTCTGAACAATAAGTAAATTAAAATTGTAGTTTATTTCAGTTTAAAATTTGAAAAATTGTACAATTTCATTTGGAAGGAGTTGAAATTAATTCAAAGCGTTCAAAATTAAACGATTTTGTTTTAAATATAAGAATCTCGAAATTTAGTGGTTTCGAATTCAAATTTCGGCTAAGAAAGATACAAATTATTTGATTTTAAAAAAGATTCTTCGACTGTGTGTTAGAATAATCTTACAATTTTGTTCATTATAGATTCACCCTATCGACACGATTTAATCGCGGCAATTTTGGAGCTTCAAGAAAACGGCAAGCTTTCTAAATTGAAATTAAAATGGTGGTCAGAAAAACATGGAGGTGGAAGTTGTGTAGTAAGTGATAACATTTTTAATATTAATACAAGAATTGACACCTTAATTTCAATCGATTAAGTTTCACAAAATGTAGTACTATGAGGCTCAGTATTTTGGCATGTTTCATATTTGAGTATTTCAAAGAGCAACTATTAGAGCAATCATTTTGGAATAAATTTAAAAGGAGTCTCTTATTGTCTGAATGTCAGCAAAAAAAAAAAGAATGTTGGAAATTAAAATAATGACAACCTATTTTCGTAAGATAACATTTTTAGTATTTTCCAACGTGTTAGCATAAATAATTTATTTTTCCTGTTTCTTTTCCATAAATAGCAAGCATCATCTAGTGTACCTTCAGAATTGAATCTGAAAAATGTCGGTGGCGTATACCTAGTACTTTTTATTGGTATTGGAATATCTTTTATATGGACTATAATAGAACTACTATTGTACGTAGCAGCACAATCACATGAATATAATGTAAGCATACAAAATGTTATTTTTAGCTTCGATACATTGTACAAGGTTAAAATCTTAAACTGTGAACTTTTGCCTATTTCAAAGACCGCAAACCTTAAAAATGTGGGTATTTTAAGACTGGAGGGGCTCCACCTCTACCGCGACTTGTGGAGTGATTTTTTCAAGCGAAGTTCATTGGCTGCCCGGCCTTGTATCGATGCACGCGCTGTAAGCATGTGCGGGTTCTTGAATTTGTACCATACATCATGCACGCCAATGTTTTTAAAGTGTTTTTGCTGACGTAAGGCGTGACAAATATAATATTTCCTTCAAATAGCATAATTTGCCAAACAATTATCTATAATTACAGGGTAATTATAGAATAGGCCAGGAAGGTTAGCCTAGTTTTTACATCTTGAAATGGGATTGCTCACGCGTTTTTTGGAGAAAATATTCTTAATGTATAAGTAAGTTATAAATGTCTGAATAGCAATATTTTTCAAGTGTAGAATTCATTTGCTCAATTCTGTTTTAAACTTTTACTGGTTAAGGACCTTTCATTTTCACGAAATACAATCAACTATCTGAAATTTGAGGATAGATATCTGATACACTAACCTCAAATCTTAGATATTTAATTTTATTTCTTGAAAATAAAATGCCGATCGACAATAGAATGAAAAATTGCTGAAAAAATACATTCTACACTTGACAAATATTACTATTCGTACATTTGTGATTTATTATTACGTTTAGAATATTTTCTTCAAAAAGTCGTATGCATTCCCATGATGTCATTCTAAAATACTCAATTCAACCCAACGTACAGAGGCCGTGGTGGGAGGTGACCGCACTGCGCAATTTGAAATATCCCAGTATGGGGGACATGAAATAGTTAGGCCTTGAACTGAGTGTGTCTTGAAATAAGCAAGAGTTCATTGTAATTACATTTTAAGACTTAGAAGCCGTCCATAAATTACGTTACTAATTTTGGAAGAAGGGTTTCCAGATAATAAATATGAACAAAGCTTGCGAATTTTCCGAAAGACCCCTGTTTTAATGAAATTTCCCCTTTTACTCGCTTTTTTTTCGTGTAAGACCATATAAGCGTAACCTTCAAAATTAAAAAAAAACTAATTTTTATTCAATCTCAACTTACGTTCACAAAAAACGCGATGTCAAGTTGAAAATTTAGGAAATTAAATGAGAAGCACTAAGAAACTTTTGTCTGATTCAAAATTTTCATAATTATGAGAAAAGGAAACAACAATTTATCATAAAAAAAACTTATAATTGTAAAAATTTAGTGCCAGACAAACGTTTTTCATGTGAAAAAAATTTGCAGAATGCACTCACATGGCCTTTTCACCTCTTTGTTTGTAAGTGTAAGTACTTTGTTCAATGTATATTCAAAAATTTCGCAAAAAATCCTTGTTTGAAAGAAACTTCCACTTTTTCTCGAAAATGCGAACTGAATAAATGGAACCTAATAAGAAAAATCCAACCGTTTTTAATTGAAGCTGAATTCTTTTTTTTGTCAGTTAAAAAATCTACTATTTGGTTAAAAATGCAACACACCGTCAGCCCCAAAAGCGGTGTTATAGATGAGTTTCACTGTGTTTTGTACAAAATCATTTTAATTTTTGGTTAAAAATTAATCTTTTAACTGAAAATACATGTATTTTTTTTTAAAAACTCTTCTTTTTTTTTAGAAAAATAATCTTATTGGATGAAAATTGATATTTTTAGTTGAAAATTCAACTGCTTGGTTGAATTTTGAATTCTTTCGCTGAAAATTAATTAAATTAATTAATTAATTAAATTCTGAAAAATTGCACCCGCTTCCAGCGAAATCGCGGTAAAATTTCAGCCATAACCACGTCCCACAACCGTGAGATAGGTGGTTACAGTCTGTAAAGGAATCA
>NC_046657.1:165491213-165492291 GCF_010883055.1 Belonocnema kinseyi
GCTCCCGACAATGGGTCGGCCAACAATGCCGACCAATCTAGAGCTGGGGGAGCCAATGAAAATGGATTCAATGCGATGGATCGGCGAGATCTCGTGACCTTTTGGTGGACGGAGCAACTAAATCACGATTTGCTAGACTGCTACGATGCGAGTGTGGCCCGTGAACGGGGTTACATGGCACGGCTGCATGCTCTGTGTTGCGAGAAACACCCGGAGCTATCGCACTTTTCGCAGCAACGTCTACGAAACCATGCTGAACTACTCCGTAAAAGGGGCTATGTAAGCGGAACGCCTACTCTACCACAACTAGAACAAGCCGGCAACAAAGAAAGAGAGGCGACACTAAGACCAACCGCGGGCAGGCATCCAATAGATGAAGAGCGATGCTTTACGACCCGGAGAAACATCAACACCAAGGTTTCTCTCAAGCCTAAATATGAGGCTGAAATGGATGACGAGCTTCGTGGACATTTTTCCGGTGAATCCGACGTCTGGGCCATCAATTATTGTGTGTATAATGCAGCGAGAGCTTTGGCCGATGCGAACCGTAAAACAAAACCAACGGCTGATCATAAGACCAAAAGACGAATGCATCAACTTGCCATAAAGATAGGCTGGGCAAGACAGTACGCGTCCCGCATTCAATGTGTGATTGACTACATCACATCTGACAGGAATTTTACCGCCAAGGTTCGAAAGTTCGCGCGCGAACTCCGGAACCGTTATCACACACTTAACAGGTCAAAGCTGCTGACCATCAGGCAGCATATTGTTGAGAGAATACGGATACTATCTGACGCTAAGAGAAGTCTAGAGCGAAGGGGGAGATGGGTCAGAGAAAATCAACAGTTTCTCTCTGACCCATCTCGACTCATCCAAGACCCTCTAGTTACTGTCGAACACCCACCCAAACCAGAGGAGGTCGAAGTATTTTAGAGAGAAGTCTACGAAGTTCAGCATAGACTGGACGAAGACCTAGAAAATATAAATAGCTTCAAGGAGTTATGTGTTGCCCTCATAACACCTGATAAAGAATGCCCACCCATCACTACCGAGGAGGTGAAAAGAGTATTAAGAG
>NC_046657.1:165492391-165515958 GCF_010883055.1 Belonocnema kinseyi
ACCCTTGGTACAGGGACCCTCTATCCGCAACCCGAGGACGTGTTCGGTGGCTTTGTCATAGGCCCTTCGGTTTGATTCTAGAGGAATCAAAACCGAACCGAATCACCAATTTAAAATTAAATGCGGAAGTCACAAGCCCTGCAAAAATTGTTGGTGAATGGTTGATGCAGGATTGACATGCTCGTCAAGCCCTACATACAACCGCATCGGCATTAAACACGATCTGAGTACACCCAGACCATATATATATATATATATATATACTTTTCCATTTTTGATTGCAAATTTAGGTTTTATATAAAATTCGTCTATTATTTTAAAAATTTAACAAATTGATATAAATAAAATCTTTGGATGAAAATTAACTTTTTCATTAAAAGTTTAAATTCGAATTGAAAATTAATATTTTCTAGACAAAAATGTAACTATTTGGTTGAAAATTCATGCCGTTTGTTAAAAATTCGTTTTTTTGATAGAAAATTAAGTTTCGTAGTTGGAAATGCTTCAGTTTTGGTTGAGGATTCAACTATTTTGTTAAAAATTCGTGTTTCATCTTGAAAATTCGACTATTTGGTTAGAAATTAAGCTATTCAGTTAGAAACTAACTTATATATTTAAAAATGGAACATTTTAGTGGTAAATTACCTTGTTTTTTATTGGTTGGAAATGATTCTGTTTTGGTTGAGGATTCAACTATTTGGTTAAAAAATCATATTTTCGGATTGAAAATTTAACTGCTTTGCAGATAATTCATCTTTCTGGTTTTAAAAGTTAAAAATTTTGATTGAAATACATGTATTATGTTTAAAAAATGTAATTTCTGGTAGAAAATTAGGCTTTGTTCTGGAAAATTAATCTTTTTAGTAAAAAATCTAACTATTGTTTTAAAAATTCGTTTTTGTTTGGTGAAAAATTTTTTTTATCTAAAAATTTCGTTATATTCTATTTTCGTTTGAAAATGTATCCTTTGTTAGTTAAATGCTCAACCCGTTTAACATTTAAAATTAATTTTGTTAATGAAAATTTATCGATTGCATTTTTGGTTAAAAATTGATATTTTTAGTTGCAAATTGAATTATTTGGTTGAAAATTCATCTTTTTCTATTTAAAACTCAACTGCTATTTAAATAATTGAAAATAGTTGAAAATTCGTTAATTTGTTCGAAAATTTCGTTTTTTAGAAAAAATTAGCTTTCTGGTTTAAAAACCATTTTCGTGTGTCAAAAATTCAGATATTTTGTTGAAAGATTATTTTGTTAAATATTCAATTTTTTTGTTGAAGTTTTGTTGAATTCGTCCTTTTGTATTGAAAATTCATCTTTTTTATTGAAAGTCATCTTGTTTCAACTCTTTATAGAAACGCGACAATAATTAGGAATACCATAAACGGGAAATCCCCGTTTGTCTAATCTAACAGCAAAGTTGCTTCTAGAAGGGAGAGGGGACAGAAATAGCCCAAAATTAGCAACATCGTTTATGAACGGCCGCTTATTATTTCAAAGTACTTTTATTCTACAGTAAAAAAAGAATAAAGAATCTGAGTTTTAAACCCAGGAGGCAAAAAGTTGTACAATATAAAAAAAAAACTAAACTGTATCATGTGATTTCCAGATTTCATTTAAAGAAGAGTTAATTAAAGAACTCAAATTTGTGATCCAGTTCAATCGGTCAAGTAAGCCAGTTAGAAGAAGAGCACCTTCAAGAAGAAGTGGAATTAGTACAACTGAGTGTGCATCGATTGATACTTCAAATACTAATTTTGAAGACAGTGTATGTTAAAAAAATATTCAAAGTAGGCGCCGCACGCCTTTAGGTCATTTTCACCTTCCCCTCCGATGCTTTGATTTTCTTATTCCCTACCCCCCTCCCCTAATATTCCCTCACTTCCCCTTCTGAAAAAAGTACGACGGACGGACACTCAAAGGAAACTATAAGCGAGAGATGCTCCCGAAAAGAGCAAGGAGTGAAAATCTGTGACTCTTCAATCACCTCTCTTACCGCTTTATGTAGAGAGCGATCGAGCGTGTGAGGAAGACATGGCGAACCGCTCGGGGAAGGGGAAGAGAAGCGAAGCAGGGAGCCGATCGTGAACATTTAAGAAATCTAAATGAGATTAAAATCCAATTTAAGATTCTATTTGGCATCCAATAATCAAGTTCATTTGCACAATTCCTGAAAATAAAATCAAGAATTTAACGAGCAAATTTAGACAACCACCACAAAATGTTCCTATTGCAACCTGAAAAAAAATTGTAGAAAGGAAAATAATTCTTTTTTTTTTGTAGACAAAAATAACAAAGAGGACAGAAAAATGAAAAGGCAACTGACCAAATCCCCTTTTCTCACAAATAATATTGTACATTGTAGGATTTTTTTCGAAAAAAGCGGCCTTTACCAAAAATCTTTATATTCTTTAGAGTATTTATACAAATAATCAGACAAAATGGCTTCACCATTTGCCTTGAATCTTATTTCTACGATTTTGTCTCGATTTTCAGGGCCCTTAAGAAAGAATGAACTCTAGATCAAATTTTGTAGTGAACTCGTACCAATGAAGCACGACCACCTTCACTCGGTTAGAGCCGATTGTAAATTGATGAAACTATTTTAAGGAAGTTTCATCTTTTTTTTGTTAAAGACCAATTGTACAAACAGCATTTTATTAATATAATTACAGTATATTGTTACTTATAGGATTAAGTTATTTTAATTTATGTTTAAACTAATATGCACATAAACCATTCTCGTTTATATTATTGATTGTTATAGATATTTGTAATTTTATAATTTTATTCTTACTAGCATTTGTAACTCATCAACAATGAAGTAAAGAAACGTTCTATGAGACTCAAAACGTAATTTTTATTTATAGTATAATCATTTGAGTGCGAGCGGCATCAAAAATACCTGCTGACTTTGAAACTTGATTACTCATTCAAAAATGAAGCAAGAAACTTCTATCGAAAGCAGTTTTGAAGCTTACGAGAATTCCGCGTCGATTAAATCCTGATAGAGATATTTCTGAACTTTGAAACAAAAATATAGAACTTCAATGTTTAAACAAAAATTCAAGAATTCGAATATGTACCGCGACTTTAACTTGTGACATGACCTAGGAAAGTTGTAGCAAAAATCTGAGATTTATGTCACACAGTTTTTAAAATCATGTTTTTAATTTAAGCCAATTTTTGTAAAATCTTGACCGGTTAATGAAATGCGACTTAAATGTCCAAGCGTATCTTTGTTGAATTCTAGCGTGCAATCATCGTTTTCGGCCGCAGCGGCCCAATCAAAAGCGGTGATCGCATCAACAGAGATAAACTTGGATATTTTTATTCGTATCTCGGGAACTCGTGAAGATTTTTTAAGTTCTTTTTGGCATGAATTAAAGATAATATTCCAACGACTGTGTGGTATATATTTTAGATTTTCAATACTCTGAAACCACGTTTATATCCTTACTCACTTACATAGGTCCAGTTCAAAACGTTAAAAAGAAAATAGTTTCCAAATACAATTTTGAAAATTCGATAATTTAAAATTCAAAGAAATTAAAACTGTATTATTTGTGATTAGGAGTTCCAAATAAAAAAAAAATATTAGAAAGGAATTAAAAATATATCATTTCTAACTTAAATCGTTTCAAATTGAACAATTTTATTTTTAATTGAAGAATCTTATATTTTATTATTCGGTGTAAAATTTAATAGTTGTGGTTTAAAATTGTTTACAATTCTTATTTTGGTGCTAGAAAGTGAACTGGGATCTTCTTTGGATGAAAATGTAACTATCTTTTAAAAGGTTTATATGGTTTAACTCATCTGTGTCAGGAGGAGCTTAATCTTTCTTAAATAAAAATGTAACCTTTCGGTTGAAAACTCAACTCTTTTTTTGAGAGTTTACCTTTTTGATTTTAAAATTCACCTGCTTTAGCAGTAAAACACATCTTTCTTGAATGAAAATGCAACCGTTTGGTTGAAAATTCTACAATTTTGTTGAAAAGTCAGAATTTTTCTTGGAAAATTCTACTTTTTAAATATAATACTTGTGTGTTGAAGAAATAACTGAAATATTTTCTGGATGAAAATTCAAATATTTCTAAAAATTGTTTTTGTTTTTATTTTATTCAAAATCCATTTGTTTTAAGAAAAATTTCATCTTTTTTTAATGAAAATCAACTATAGTGAAACCCTTTAATAGCCCTCCCGTCTATAACCCTTCCGAGAATTGATGCCGCGCCGCAGGTAGGTGTAAGAGAAACTGCGCGGAGTGCACGAGGTCTATATTTGTCAGTCAGGCGAGCATTCAAGCACGAACAAACGAAAGTGGAGCAGGCTGTAATGAGTAGGTTCCAACCCACCGTCAGCTCCAAAATCGTCACAATAGAAGAATTTCACTGTATTTAATATAGAATTCAACTATTATGTTAAAATTTCATACTTTTTGGGTTAAATATTCGTTTTTTTAAATTGAAAGTTCAATTTTTCATGTAGAAAATTATTTCTTGTTTAAAAATTCATATTTTGATCGTGAAAACTCGACTGAAATATTTTTCAATAGAAAATTCAATTATTTCTTTGAAAATTTATATTTTGACTTATAATTTCATCTGTTATAGAAAAATTTTCTTTTCTTTAAAATAAAAATGCAAGTTTTTGATAAAAAATCATTATTATTTGCTTGAGTACTCAAATAATTTGTTTGAAAATTAATCTCTTTGGTTGAAAGTTTAATTATTATTTTGAAAATTAATCTTTTGTAATTGAAAATTCAACTGCCTGGGTAAAGCTTAACTACATTGTTGACAATTTATTTTTTGGTTGAAAGCTTAAGCCTGGTTAGAAATTTAACTGTTTAGTGGAAAATACTTTTTTTGTTTGCGCTCGGTCTTTGTATATGCCTCAGACTTTTTAAAACTAAAGGTCAAATCAGCAACAACAGTAATTTGGTGATTCTGAATTCTCTTTCGTGAAAGCCTTTTCGGCTTTAACGGACACATGCTCATCGCGTATCTCGTGCTAATACCTTCTCTGATGAGAATGTAAAAAAGTCTTTCTAAGCTAATATTTAAATATGATTTATCTTGCAGAGTTTGGCTACAAAATTATTTATAAGATTTATTATATTTTGGACTTGAATTACGTCTAATTAATATAATTAGATTGTGCGATATTATTTTATCTATCCAAATATCAGATTTTTATGCTGTAAGTATTGTCAATAAAGTTGGAAGCTTTATATTTCTGTCAGCGAAACTTCCATTCTTTCGTGGTAAAAACTGTTTTCTGTATAATTTTTCTTTTGCAAAGCCAATTTTAAAGATTTTAGCAAGTAACACTATCTCCCTGATAAAATTGATTTATTGTATACAAAGTGAAACTAAAATTGTTAAATAATAGCCATGCTATAAGGAAAATCACCTTTGCCCCACTGGTTGGCGCTGCCCCCCCCACCCTATATTTGATTAGATTGGTCGCAATTTTTTGATACTGAGTTAATGACTTCCTAAATGTGAAAATAAAAAAATTAATTAAATTACAATGTTTAACATAAAGAAAAATTTAATCTCCACAAAAATATAGTATTTTTTAAATTTCTAGAAGGAGAATCTAAAAATCCTTTAAAAAATATAGCTTGTATAGGATTCTGAACAGTAAATTCATCTTCAAACATAAAATATACTCATGATTCAAAAATTATTTCAGGGTTTTTTTGAAATTACACTCAGATAAAAAAAATTCATATCTATTAAGAATTACAGGCTGTAGACTACTTTCAGCAGTAAATACCAAATACGTCACCCTGCTTGTGGTAGACAGATTTATAATTTAGTTATCTGAATCTTTTGTGTAACAAAATAATGATATATTACTCGAAGTACAAATTGCTTAAAAGTTCATTGTAGATAATGTCTATTATTTGTATCTAGTAGAATATTAACTACTTAGTTTGTGTACGAATTTTTCTGTAAAGCAGTATCATCAGTAATCGAAAATGAGAATCCGCGTTAGGACTCTAATCTTCAATTTAGCAGTTTTCCTTAATTCTATTGGTTAATTCTATTAAATACAGTATAACCTCGCTTGTCCAAGCTATTGTGAACTGGCCCCATCTTGCACAATCGGGCAACTCGAATAAAACGGAATTTCAAATAAAAAGATAGTCTCAGGATAATATACTGAAAGTATACTTAAATAAATATTCAATTTGTACAATTACGTGTTTAAAAAATCTTATAAATAATTTATATTACATATGCCTTGATGTATCTTTATTTAAGAGATATCCACACAGTTCTTAACATAGAGAGTATGTAGATTATTAACCAATCAGAGCAGAAGTTTAGGAATATCTGCTCTGGTTGGTTAAGACAAGTTCATCTGTATGCATAATGCATAAGGCTCGGATAATGCAGACTACTCTTGCGCTATGTCTCGGATAAGACGGGTCAACTATTTTTGTTTCAACCTCGGATAATCGTGAACTCGGATAAATCGGTCTTCAATAAGCGAGGTTCTACTGTCGAGAGATTTATTTCTCCATTGTGTGCTTTTTCAAGCTTTTACAATATTTGGTCACCCTCCAATTGCATATTACGCTCAAATCTAAATTGATCTTACTTCGTTCGATTAAAATTTTTACTTAAATATAATTCTTCTTCCTCTTTTGCCTTCTTTTCAAAGTTCTCTGTCCATCCTCCGAGAATGGGGCTCATCAATCCTGCTAAGCATTCGGCTACATGTTTCTCTAGAGCTATTCCCTTTCTATCACCAATCCAATCATTTATTATCTCAGGAAAAATTTGAGTTTAATTGTCCTTCCAAGTTCGGACATCTGAAAATGTGCGAAAGATTTTCTTCGCTTTCTTCGCATATTTTACAACTTATATCGACATATCCCTTGTTTCCAGCTTTCCTAACGTTTCCGCATCGGATCCTGGGCCATTTTTCTTGTGAAATGCTTAGATTTGATCTATCCCAATATTCTTTTCTTCCTATATTCTTTTTTCACTTTTTTATTCCTTTAAGTTACTTGAGCTATCCATTTCCATTTCTAAACCCTTCCTGTAGCCTCTTGATATCTTCTCTTCTGTCCCACTTTCAAATTTCGACACCATTTAAACTGCCTGCATTTACAAATGTGTCCATCAAATATTATTACGTTTTACCTAGTTTACTTATATTTACCCTTTTCATAACTCCCCGCGCAGCATTAGTAGCTATCCGCGCTTTTCCTACCATTTTTTGGATGTGCTTAGAAAACTTTCCTCCTGTCGAAAAATAAAATTCTTGATATTTATAGCAGTCCACTATTTCTAGTTCTTCTCCTTTAATTCTCAAAGATTTTGCTGCCTTTTCTCTGCCCCTTTATAAATACGATTGCTTTGGTTTTATTAATATTTATTACTAAATAGTTTGTATTTACGTAATTTACTAATTCTTTAAGCATTTCATTGATGCCTTCGGCTGTATCTGCCACGACGGCAAAATGAACAGCAAATTTGATTCTAAATATTTTAGTTTGACCAATTACTGTTCATCCTAAGTTAATTTTCCCACCCTACTTAAAAGGCAACCTTACTTTACCCCTCTAGTTGCTTTGAAACTATCCGAAATTCCTTCCGCAGTTATTATTTCATTCATCGCTTTACTGAGAATGGCATCAACCATCCTCAACATTCTGCCTCTATTTCCCAGATTCTGTAATTTGTCAATGAGGATTTTCCTATCAACTGTATCAAAGGCTTTCTTAAAATCTACAAGAGCCACATATAATTTCCCACCCACTTGATTTTCCCTATATAAACCCTTTCTTACAATCAATTCTCTAATTCTCACATTAAAAATAGAAGCCAAAATTTTATAACCAACATCTAGTAGTGACAACCCTTAAAATTTTCTGTTGATTCTTCGTCACTTCCTTTATGCAGCGGAAAAATTCTAACTTTTTCCCAACATCTTGCTAGTTTCTCTTCCTTTGAGAAACTATTTAGTACCCAATGCATCTCCGTTGCCTATACCTTTGACAATCCTCTTAAAAATTCTACTACAATTCTGACTTTTCCGGCTGCTTTCATCTTCTTTAGGTTTTAATTTCTCTAACTACCTCCTCGAAAATGATATACGTTTAGATCATGTTCTTCGCCTGAATCAGATCCTTTAATTTCTGCTTCTTCAGTCCGAGGCTTACTATCATCTACAATTCTAACCTTATTATCCTTTCTATCTAAACCCTTATCTCTTTTTCCTTTTTCGACTTCTGCTTCTTTTGGTTCTTCTTTTCCCTCAAGCAGCTTTATAAAGCGCTCTTTTCATTCCATCTTTGCAATGATTCCCCCCTTAATTCTTTTCTTCCTTTTCGGTCTAAATTTGCCTATATTATTATCACACCACTAAGCCATTTCCCTTTCGGGATAGGCGCGACTCACTCTGTGAGGAAGTGGGTAATATGAGGAAGGGGTTATAGCATCTTTCGATTGATCTAGCTTTTCAAAAATCTCCCATATTCCGACTTTCTTTAAACTTTTCCCATTTAAAATCTATTTGTTCTTATCTTATTTCCTTTAAGTGTTTTTAAAACCTTGTTTGCCGCCTCAAGTTCCTGTTGTGCGTTCTCGCCCTTAGACTTTAAATATGCTTTTAGATTTTCCTTTGTATCTATTTCTTCCCATAAGACCTTGCATTAGGTCCCTAAATTCCTTCTCTATTTTGTCATTCCATACTAACCTTTATCCTAATATTTGAAGCCAAGTACTTTCTCAGTGGGCACACTTGGCTTAAAGTCATCCTAAAGACGTCTTTTTGTCGACATCTTTAGGCTTTTACAAAAAGGCGTCATGAGGTCGTAATAAAGACGTTCTAATATATATATATATAATAAATATTATAAAGTATATCTTAAAGATGTTATCAGAACGGCTTAAGAATGTCTTTAAAGGGTCTTATGTCTGGCATTTCGTCGTCTTAAGGATGTCTTGAAAGAATATCCAGGGGAAAATGTCGTAAGGATGTCCCTAGGACATCTTTGAAGCGTCTTGTATAAGATTATCATTATTCGAAAGCAACCCAAATTCACAGTATTTCTATATTTCTCTCTCACAAGGCTTGAATGCTTAAATGTTCTGAAATATTACAAAAAACTGATTGAGAGATAATTTTTAAGATTTATTTTTTTTGCTTCAACTTAGAAATACTTCGGCTATGAGATTTCACCAGTTTATATTGTTAAAATGTGAACGAAACCAAAAACATGCTGTAGAGTAAGCCCAAAACTGTTTTAAAAGTGGAAAAACGGTTTTATCATAAATTTGTAAATTACACGGAGATATTATAAAGTCATCATAAAGACAACATTAAGACATCCTACGTGATTTCCGTTCAAAGTTTAAGTTCAATGCGCATAGGAGTTCCACTAGGTCACGTGTGAAATATGAAATACCACAACCCTAAGATCGGTAAAGTGGTCTTTTTTAGGACAATGATGAGTCCCTTACTAGGATTACCTGAAAAACTATAATATACAGGATACATTACATTTTAATTAGGAAATTCTGCTAAATTAAAAGAATCAAATTTCTTTAGTGAAGTACTTTTGAGGACTGCCCTACCGATAGAAATCTCAGAGTAGATGCTAAAGATTCTCAAGCCTCTGAAAAGCTTTGAGAAATTCTCCGCAGGCACTCAGGTAGATATATTTAAAGGTCCAGGTAGCTCGTTTAAATGTTTAAAGGGTTTAAAATGTTCTTTCCGAAATTGAGATACAAATACGATCATAAATAACAAGCAAAGAGGCTATATCAATAGAGTAGCCGACACTCAAGGGCCCTTTGTTAAGCCTTCGGATTAAAGTTTAGAAATAGATTTTTTTTTTAAATTTCATAGTTAACAGATTAAAACGTAATAATTCGGAATCTACGGGTTTCTATAATTTCAGATATCTAATTTTTTTCTAAATGTTTAAAATCGGAATTAATACAACCTTTCTCGTAAATGAAATGAGATACGCGAAAAAAAGACAACATTTTTTAATTCGACTAGAAAATTGTATATTAGTATATAAGTTATAATTATAAATGAGTATAATGAGAAAATTGATAAATTAAAAACAAAATGTTAATAATTTGAAGAAAAATTTAAAAAAGGAGAGTCGGGTTACCGGCGGACAACTACTGTAAATAACTCTGCCCGCCCGGTACTTGAAGAATACAAAAGGCACATTATATTACCGCCCCATCAATCTTAAAGAACCACTAAAAGGACCATGAAAAGGACCCAAATCTCTTAGACTATCTCAGAGACTGAATCATTCAAATCGAACCTTAAAATAGACTTAAACCGGCCAGGCTTTTTCCACTGAGAATACTCTGAGATTTCTATCGATAGGGTGCGCGCTCACGCCGCCGAATTTCAGTTTGCGCATCTCATCCTATCTGCACAACGACTTTTCGTCGGTGTTGCTCGTTGCTGCCAGGCCACATAGTCGCCATTACTGTTCTCGCCGTTATTATTTTTGTCAAATGTGCACGTTCTGAGACCCCCTCAATCCGAAAAACAGGTCTTTACGAATGTGTCTGCCCGTCCGTGGATGGTTTTTTTTGTTAGCACGATAACTTTTGAAAGAATTGGCTGATTGGATTTCCTTTGGTAAATTCTTTTACTATCTCAAAATGAAGGTCAAGTGCGTTAGACAACCATTTTGGATACAAATTCAAAAAGTGAGCATATTTTGAAAATTTTTGAGACCACTTTTTTCAAAATTCAATAATTTTCTGTACGGATATTTATATACCCTGATATATGATATATTCATATATTCTGTAGAGACACCTTCATAAAAATAGTTTTTTCCGACTCAGGGAGTCTCAAAACGTGGAGATTTGATGAAAACCGACCATGTCCGATTTTACACAAAACCAATACAATAATCTTGTCACCCTCATTTAAAGTTCGTTTAAGCACACCGTGATCCTTTATAACATTCGGAGGACGTCCTTTGGTTGTCCTTAGGACATCCTTGATAACATCCTGAGGACGTCCGTAGATTTTCCTCAGAATGTTGTAAAGGATCACGGTATGCCTAAACGAACTTTAAATGGAGGTGACAAGATTATTGTATTGGTTTTGTGTAAAATCTGACATGGCCGGTTTTGATCAAATCTCCACGTTTTGAGACTCCCGGAGTCAGAGAAAACTAATTTTATGAAGGTGTCTGTCTGTAGCCTGTAGTATTGTGTGCTTCAGCATACTTTTTCAGGACCCGAAAAGGAAGAACGATTTCGTTAACCAGCCATTTTGTATAAAAACTCAATGATTCAGCACACTGAAACAATTTTCGAAACCATGTTTTTTCTAGATTTGGAAATTCTATCTACGGTTGTCCATAGTGCTTTGAAACAAGAACAATTTAAAATTAACTTTTTAAGACAAACACCGCATGATATGAAAAAAAGTCAGGAGTAAATAAATGTTTCTTTCGGGGAGCCTTATAATGTTCTCATAACAACTTTTTTTTAGCATAACAACTTTTGAAAATTCTATGTATGATTTTCCGTAGTGCTCAGAAACACGATCAATTTCTCTCAACGACTTTTTTCGATAAAAGCAAAATTATTAAAGTTACAGTCGAACCTCGGACACTGTCACACCTCGGACAATGTCATCAGCTGTTTCGCGGACACTAAGAACGGTGCAGCCGAGTTGCGGCCCACGGCCAATTTTCCTGAAGACGAAAATCCGAGTTTTAGCCGGCAGTCGATTTAAGAGATCCTTACCCCTACAGTCCGCCTTATCCCCCCCCCCCCACTCGACAATTTCCTCCTAAACTTTCAATGCTTTTATGCAATTCACTGTGCTCCAGGAAGTCTGCCTCGTGAGTTGTACGAGGGTCGATGAAGAGTGCCTCGAGAATCCACACACGGCTACACTGAGCATCACTGCAGTTTTTTTCTATTATTCTCTCCAATTTCATTATTAAACAAATATAAACATTTGATCCAAAAACCGGCTTCGTCCAAGCCGAGAGAGAGTAATGTTTATATGACATGTGCTGGAATTCAGACAAAAATATTTGAAATTGCGGACAGAATTTTACATTCCTTTTTATAACTCCAATAAATCCACTTAATCCTATTGGTCCTAATTTCTTAATTTCCCCAAATTCCCAATTCAAAGTCTAAACTGCAAAAGAGTCAACATTTCTTGCTGAATTATTATAAATAATTAGTTGCAATGCATTGTGAGTTATTTATTGTTAACTATTATATCTTTACTTATTTAAAAATTCCTAAAATAATTTTAAAGAATTTAAATACAAATAATTGAAGAGAATATATACCTGAATAAAAAATGTTCTTTCAAAATGTGCACAGTATTGAAAAGAATGAATTTTATGTTTTCAAAAATCGAATTGTTAATTCAAAGAAAAATTGAAAAGAAGCTTCAAAATAAATATATGCTAAATTAAATCATGCAAATTTTGTTTGGAATAAGTTATTAGGTTCGGAGAAAATCGAGGGAGAAATTTCTCTTTCCGTTCGAGGCGCACGTGTGTTTAAATTGATTTCTTTATATAATTTTGATACAATTATTGTTATTTTAACTTTAACGAATATTTTTGAAGACTTTAAGCATTATTAAAAAAATTGTCTGATACACATGTTTGATGAATGAATTATATTTATTAAAAAAATTCTTTAATTGCTTTAATTCGGGAAATCCATACTTCGGAAATTATTAAAAGTATATACGAATACCAAACATACGAAGAAAATGTACGAAAATTTACATAAGCATTGTCAATTAATTGAAGTTTAAAATATTGTACAAACTGCCAGGCGGTGGTCACTCACAATGGCGAGAGTGTCTGAACATACTTTGATCCCTTTAGGAGTATACGCCAGATGGCGCAGAGATTTCCCTCCCCGCTCCTCACTCCGCTAGTCTAAGTTCAAAATTTCCAAAATGGCCAACAGTAACCACGGTAACTGTTCGTTGTTGTTGTTTTCACCGGCAACATACTTCAAAAATAATTTCACAATCTTCTTTCACCATAACAATACATTTTCATATAGAAAACATTACAAAAACAACTAGAAATAAATAAATAATGATTCTGACAATTATTTATGTATTTCTACTTGTTTTTATATTGTTTTCTGCAATTTATTTACTTTTGAAGACCATTATCTGAAAATTATCTGCGTATTATCGAGGTTATCTGGAAGGTCATCTATTATCTCATCTTAGGGATATGAGTATACGCTAGATGGCTCCAAAGTCGACTTTGTTGCGACAAATCTAAAGCATTGAGTGACCACCGCCTGAAAACTGCTAAATTTTCGGAAATTCGATGATTTAACCTCCACTCCTTACCACCGCCACCAACCCTTACTCTATTCATGAGCTTATTCATTTGGTGGTAGAGTGGGAGAAGGGACGTCGAGGTGAAACTCAACCAGACTGAAAGTGACCGCGGGCTGCAATTTGGATGTTTTCTTGACCACGGGCCGCAACTCGGTAGTAGCCTTTAAGAATCAGGTGATTAGCCCAGTGCCGCCGCATCCCCGAAGCCCCTTCTCTGAGATATGTAGTACATATATACTTAGTATTTCACAATAAGTTAAGTGAAAAGTGCAATTTGAATTTTTCCTGATTGAAATTTTATATTTTAACTTTACCGGGCTTTGAAATGTCTGAAGTTGCTTACACTAGCTGATTCGCAAGCAGTCGAGATAATGCAGGTTAAATTACGTTGACGTTGGAAGTTTTTTTTATTGGTTTTGTACAATAATGATGTCATATACATTTATGAAGTTATTATACTTAATCTCTGTTCTGAACATTATTGAGGCAAGTGAAAACATATTACCGAATACTAGAAAAAAATTACTTTTCGTACAAAAGATATCAATGCACATAGTGAAAACAATGTTAACTAATTGTAAGCAGATGTCCATGTGATCTTCAGAATTATGGTTAGTTTTCTGTGTGTAAATAATAATTATATAATAAAGTAAAATAATACATATTTGTATTTCTATTCTCCTTTCATTTATTGTAAAATTAAAAGAAAAATTTTGTTGATAACATTAGTATACTATCGGGGGTACCTGATGCAAGACATCGTATCGAGACGGTCCTGTAGCTCGACGGAAAAACTCGCGGAAAAACGTGGAATTTTCACAAACACCCCTCCCCCCCTTGTACTTTGTCCACGTGGACATATATTATGAAAATATAGATATTATTAGTCTTTCAAATGTCCGGGAGCTCGCGACAATTCCATGGGCGTCTATTCAGATCTCACTAAAATTTCAGATTCTTTTGTTTTCATAGTCAACAGTTCGAAATTCGTTGGCTGGCTATCAGCTGTTCGTGCATTTTGAAACAATTTATCGTTAAACTGGACGAAAATTCGAGTGAAAAGACGTCATTTTAGTACTCTTCAAACCCACGGGGAATGATTGTTTGGATGCTAAAAATTAACAATAAGTTTGACTGGCATCTCCTGAGTGGTGCCAAAGTTGACTGGCAGGCTGTCAATAATGTAAAAAATTCGAGTGAAAAAATGTCATTTTAGTACTCTTGAAACCCATTGGGAATGATTGTTTGAATGCTAAGCACTAACCGAAATTTTGACTGGAAGCTTCTCAGTGGTGCCAAAGTTGTCTTGCAGGCTGTCAAACATGCCAAAAAATCGAGTGAAGAAACATCATTTTAGTACTGTTGAAACCTATTGTTGCGAGCTGTGAATTTACGTAAAAAGTGAGATTTACGTTTTTTTTTTTAATATACATATTAGTTTTAGAAAAGTGTCCTATACACGGAGAAAAATGGATGTTCAAATGTAGATGTTCAAAGGGTAAGATTGTAGCACCTAATACGCAGATAATTATGCCAAACATTTAACATCTTTTTGAGATGTTAGGCGTAAAAATGTTTTTACGTTAAACTGAAACACATTGAGATGTTAAAACCGTTCGAGCGCATGCGCATCGCGCATTGCAATTTCACGACTATATTCGAAAGCTATATATATTCAATATTAAACTTATGAAATATTACAATTATGGAACATTTCCAAAGAATAAAAATTAGATGTCCTTAAATAAAATTGGATAACGACTTTTTTCTGTCTAAAGAGGAGAACAACAATCTTATGTTTTAGGTTTATTGACTTAACACATTTGACAAAAGGTTTATAAATTTGAAATAAAATTTGAGTTCAGGTAACTTAAAATAGATAGAATATTTAATTGAGATTACAGATAATTTGTTCTCCGATTATTCATCCCCGTTTTTATTTTGAATTAGAAATATTGAAAATAACCTCAACTTGACTGAATGCATGATCTGGTCGACATTTTATACCCTTTATCTGTTTTTCGTTCGTGTACGAACATTAAAGTTTAATTTAAAATTCACAAATAAGTTTTCAATTAATTCCTTGAATGACCATAAATAAGTGAACTCCTCAAATATTTCCAGACGTAATTTCACATAACCATACATGTAATATCTCGGATTTTTCAGTTGAACATTTTGAATGTTAGAGGGTAACATTTCACTTTTTAAGATCTACAGATGCTAACTTCGAACATCTAGACTGTTGTCTTATAGTTAAACATATAATATGTTCACCCTGAACATCTACATTTTACTTTTAAACATCCATTTTTCTCCGTGTAGATGAAAATTTTTTTTAATGAAAAGGACAAAACTTTCATTCGGTTGCTGATTAAAATGTCAGTAAATTTTGGCACTACTCAGGAGCTGCCAGTCAAATTCTTTGTTAGTTGTTTGCACCAAAAAATCATCCTCAATGGGTTTAAAGAGTACTAACATAATTTTTTTTCACTTGAATTTTTGACATGCTAGACAGTCTGCCAGTGAAATTTGACACCACTGAGGAACAGCCAATCAATTATTATCTTACTTTTAAGCACCTAAAGAATCGTCCTCAATGCGTTTCAGTAGTACTAAAATCACTGTTCTAATTTTCATTCTGTCATTTTTAATATGCTTGACAGTCTGCCAGTCAAACTTCTAGTAAGTTTTTAGAAACAATCATTCCACCCGTGTTTAAAGAGTACTAAAATGACGTTTTTTCACTCGAATTTTTGACATGTTTGACAACCTGCCAGTCAACTTTAGCACCACCGAGAAGCTGCCAGTCAAACTTCTTGTTAGTTTTTAGCATTCAAACAATCATTCCACGTGGGTTTCAAGAGTACTAAAATTATGTCTTTACACTCGAATTTTTGACCAGTTTAACGATAAATTGTTGCAAAATGCACCAACAGTTGTTAGTCAGTCAACGAATTTCGACATTGAATTTCATACTCTTAATGGCTCACATTATACTCACAATGTCGTAGGACAGATAAAGACGTTTTTAGGACGTCCTTTTGATGCCCAGGTGCCTACAGGGAGGTCTTTCACTTTTTAGCATGAAAAAATAATCATGACTCTTACAGGTCTTTTTGTGGCTTCTTTAGGACTAGCCCTGCGGACATCTTTGGGACAACTTTAGGCCAGACATAGAACGTCTTTAGGACGCCCTAAAGTTGTTTTTATAACGACCCTGGGATGTTTTTACTTTAAATTTAAAAGCTCTTGGCAAGTGATCCAATTCAGCGCGCGTTGAAATTTCTCATTCCATAATTTCTCCAGCCTCCTTGCTCGCTTCCCATTGGGTCCCCATTTGGTTTCTTCTTTAAAAACTAAAAAAAACAGCAAGCTCAACTTTTAAACTGTTGAAATTCGGATACTATTTAAAATTTTCTATTAGAAACTCACAGAGTAATCGCAATACTTTTTTTTTGCAGCGTTAAAAATTTTTAAAAATGTCATTAACTTCTGCTGAAGGTGACTTCAAGCGCATCCATAATAGCTCAAGTAGTATGTTGCGCGCGATGTTTAAAAATAAAATTCTCTCCCACTTGCATCGCAGGGTTGTTGTCTGGAGTTTTCACTGCGTGGCGCTAGCATCCAGACAAAATTCTTCAAGTTACCGACGGAACGCTTATTAACTGCTATTAAAAGAAAATGCACTTGAAGTCGCCTTTCGGCCCATGTAAATGACAGGTATTTTATTTTTTAAAGTTTTTAACGCTGCAAGAAAAAGTATTGCAATTGCTTCGTGAGTTTCTAATGCAAATTTGAACGTAGAATCCGAATTTCAACAATATAAAAGTCGATTTTGCTGTTTTTTTTTAGCTTTTTAAAAAGAAGCCGAAAGGGGACCCATTGGGGTCTTTACGGGTACTTTGTAGAGGCTTCATTCAGTTCCTTCGGTCCGCCTGGGTTGTTTCATGATATAGTCAGTTACCGGCCCTCTATACTCCCCGAATTCTCTCCAAACTCAATCGCACCCGGATCTGCTCCAATCCTCCTCAAATTCCAGTCTCTCATTACTATCACGCCCTCTCATTTATTCTGTACATTATCTATTAAATCTTTTAAATCTTGATAAACTTTAGCTGTTCCTACGTTATTATACACAGATATAATGCTTGTTTTCACCCCTAAAATAGAAAGGGGGCTTACTCTAAAAAGTGAGATTTTTCAGGACGAGCGGTTGAAGGCGACCCGATAGACCGGACTTTTAGGAGAGAGGAAAGACTCACGAAATCTTCTCTCTCCACTTACCACTACATTCGCACGGCTGGAGATAGGTCGCAGACGCGGCTCACGGACGGGGTATAGATGAGACGCGTAGATGGTGTGGTGAGTGGTGGGAGATGTTTCACGGAATCTCGAGCTCTCGAGCCAAAGCCCTATTACTCGGGTAACTAACAACTCAATTATTAGCAATAATAACGCTCGGATATTTTTTCCGATGGTTTAATTAAAAAGAGCATCTCAAAAACTATCGAAATGTGCAAAAACCTTGATTTCGATTTTTTTAGAGTAAGCCCCCTTTCTTCGGCGCACGTCCCATATATTGTTTATAATTCCTATTAACTGTTCCCACTACGCTCTCCCCTTTTTATTATTTCTTAACGCAGATTTTAAACTCCAATGAACTTCTTTCAATTGTCTTGTTCGTTGCCCCTAGCGGACCGAGTGAACAAAAAGGATATTCTACAGCGTATCTTTATAAGTATCCAAATAGTATCCCTTCCGTATCATGCAACAAAACCTAAAAAAAAACAGCAAGAAGGGCATTTAACTTATTGCAATTCGGATCCTACGTTAAATTTCCCATTAGAATGTCATGGAGTAATTGCAATAATTGTGTTTAGCGTTAGAAACTTTAAAAGTTATAATACCTATCATTTACATGGGCAAAACGCGGCTTCAATCACACCTTCTTTTAATAGCAGTTAATAGGCGTTATGCGTAGATAACTCAGTGATCCCAGATCTGAAACGAGACGTGGTCCAATAGTATGACACGTCCATGTCCGTGTGAATATGGTAGGAGACGATAAAAATGCCTGGGTTGCGCGCGCAACCCATTTCTCCTCTTCTGAATTTGAAAACTCGAAGGTGCACGTTGCCGGTCGGAACACTTCGGCGGTTCTATTTATATCTCTATCTGCTTTGAAATAAAATGAAGAGATTGGGATTTTAATATTTCCAACTTTCGATGCTGGGCTGGCGTTTCTCATGATTTGAATACTTCGCGCGCCTCTTTAATGCGAGTATTTTGAGGTTACGTTACTTCAAGTATAAAATATACATTATATAAATATTAATACTATTATATATATATTATTATTAATTATACGATTATAATTATGTTATATTATAATAGTCTTATTTAAATCTTGATCCGCATTTGAAAGAAATTAAAGAAATTGGTGATTTTGGAATTCCCCTCGTTTGGATACAAACTCAATTATTTGATTGAAAAATTAATTATTTTGTTAAAAATGTAACTATTTTGTAAAAAAGTCCTCTTTTCTATCAAAAATTCAACTACTTTGTTAAAATTTTAATTTCTTTTATTTGAAGGTTCATCTCTTTCGTTGAAAATACATTTTTGAAACTGACAATTAATCTATACCATTTTTGGTTAAAAAATCATGTGTTTTGTTAACAATTCGTCTTTCTTTGTAGAAATTAAATTGCTTTATGGAAAATTTATACTTTTTGAATAAAAATTACATTTTTCGGTTGAATTATCAACTTAAATATTTTTTGGTTGCAAAGTCGTTTTTTTGTAAATGCAACTATATTGTTAAAAATTAAAATCATAATTTTTGGGTGGAAAATTCGATTATTCACTTAATATAATTATAGTTGAAAATTTAACTGTTTAGTTGAAAGTTTAACTCTTTGATTCAAAACTCATATTTTCCATTTAAGAAATTCAACTTTCTGTAGATAATTCGTCTTTTTGACTTTAAAATTAAATAATTTCGTTGAAAATTCATGTATTTTGTTTGAAATCTGTCTTTTTTTGTAGATCATTAATTTTCTTGGCTGAAAATTCATGTTATTGGTTGACACTTCAACAACTTTGTTGAAAATAAATTTTTGACGTTGAAAATTATCTATCTTCATCTGAAAATGTAACTACTATAGGATTGATTAAAAATTAATCGTATATATTGGGTAAGTTTGAAAATCGTTTCTTTTATAGAGCATTAATCTTCTTGGTCAAAGGTTCACCTTTTCCCTTGAAAATTTAACAATTTCGTTCAAAATTCGTTTTTTTTCCTCGTTTAATTCAATTTTTTATCACAGCTTTTATCTGGAAATTGAACTATTCCATTTTTGGTTAAACTGTATCCTGTAAATTGTATTAGTTAAAACACCAATTATTTGTTAGAAAATTAATTTATTTGTTTTTGATTATGACTTGAAATATTATTTCAGTCTAAAAAAATTTTATTTTCAACCCATTCAATTTGAAATTTTTTAATTAAAAAAAGAAAATTTCGTTAATTATCAGCAATATTTGTCCGTTCATTTAAAACAATCTATTACAAACAACTGTTAAAAACTATACAAATTTGAACAGAATGGTTCGAAATAGAAAGCCTTGAATTGTTAAATTTGTAATAAGCTAAATTTTAAGTTCAAACGTTACAATTTTAATTTAAAAAAAGATTCAGAATTAATTTCAAACTTGAAATTATTTCAAATAATTTGAAACACGATTTAAACTTTTGCAGGTTTAAAAAAATAATAAGCTTTTTGAGAATTGTACAGTATTTAAAAAGAATAACAAAAATTGTTGTGATTGCTAAGAACATTGAAAATGATTTTTTATTTTGACAAATAAATTTTAAGTGAGTATTTGAAAACATTTTAAAAATTAAAAAAAAAAGAATCCGGAAGACTTTAAGAAAATTTTTTTATTTTACAGTTTTTTTTTAATTTTAGGAAAAAATATAATTAACAAAATATATCAATTTTCAACCAAAAAGTTTACTTTTTAACAAATTAAATTAATTTTCTATCAAATAATTGGTGTTTTAACTAATACAATGTACAGGATAAAGTTTCAACCAAAAATTGAATAGTTCAATTTCCAGATCAAAACGATTAGTTTTTAGTCAATCCTAGAATAGTTACATTTTCAGATAAAAAAAAAAATTTTTAATCGAAAAAATAAATTTTCAATAAACTTGTTAAATTTTGAACCAATAAAATGAATTTTCGACCAAGGAAATTAATGATATACAAAAAAAGACAAATTTAAAACAAAATACATGAATTTTCAACGAAATTATTTATTTTAAAGTCAATAAAACGAATTATCAACAAAAAGTCGATTTTTTTTCAGCGAAAAATATGAGTTTTCAATCAAAGAATTAATTTTTCAACCAAATAGTTAAATTTTTAACTATAATTATAAAACCTTGTTGAAAATAACAGTAATTTTTTTACAAAGTAATTCAACTCTTAGTGAAATAATCGACTTTTAAGCCTAAGAATATGTACAGTTCATATTTCAACCAGACAATTGCATTTTTGACCAAAAATGATACATTTTCAACCAAAAAGATTAAATTTCTACCAAACAAGGTCAATTTCCAACAAAATATATGAACTTTCAACAAAATTATTTAATTTTTAAGTCAAAAAGAGTATCATCTACAAAAAAGCTGAATTTTTAACTCAAAAATATGATTTTTCAACCAAAATTTTAGTTGTCGACCAAATCGTTTAACTTTCTATCAAATTGTTGACTTTTAACGCCCAAAGATGCAATTTTAACAAAAAAGTAAAATTTTTAACAAAAAATTTAATTTGAAGGCAAAAAGTTGAATTTTCAACAACAATTATGAATCCTCAATAAGAAAAAATTAATTTTGTTACTAAGTACTTCAACTGTAAGTGAAAGTTAAACTACTTGATCGCCAATTAAAATTTTGGTTGAAAAATCATATTGTTGGGTTAAAAATTCAGCTTTTTTGTAGATGATACTCTTTTTACTATGAAATTAAATAATTTTGTTGAAAGTTCACATATTTTGTTGGAAATTGACCTTCTTTGGTAGAAATTTAATCATTTTGGTTGAAAATGTATCATTTTTGGTCAAAAATGGCATTGTTTGGTTGAAATATGAACTGTACATCTTCTTGGGCTTAAAAGTCGATTATTTCACTAAAAGTTGAATTACTTTGTAAAAAAATACTATTTTTCAACAAGGTTTTATAATGATTGTTAAAAATTTAACTAATTGGTTGAAAGTTTAACTCTTTGATTGAAAACTCATATTTTTCGCTGAAAAAAATCAATTTTTTGTAGATAATTCGTTTTTTTGACTTTAAAATTAAATAATTTCGTTGAAAATTCATGTATTTTGTTTGAAATTTGTCTTTTTTGTAGATCATTAATTTACTTGGTCGAAAATTCATGTTATTGGTTGGGAATTTAACAACTTTATTACAAATTTATTTTTTCGATTAAAAATTATTCTTTTTTATCTGAAAATGTAACTATTCTAGGATTGATTAAAAATTAATCGTTTTTATCTGGAAATTGAACTATTCAATTTTTGTTTGAAACTTTATCCAGTACATTGTATTAGTTAAAATACCAATTATTTGATAGAAAATTAATTTTATTTGTTAAAAAGTAAACTTTTGGGTTAAAAATTGATACATTTTGTTAATTAGATTTTTTCCTAAAATTAAAAAAATTGTAAAATAAAAAAAATTCCTTAAAAACTTTCTGATTCTTATTTTTTTAATTTTTAAAATGTTTTCAACTACTCACTTAAAATTTATTTGTCAAAATAAAAAATCATTTTCAATGTTCTTAGCAATCACAACAATTTTTGTTATTCTTTTTAAATACTGTACAATTCTCAAAAAGCTTTTTTTTTAAATCTGCAAAAGTCTAAATCGTGTTTTAAATTATTTGAAATAATTTCAAGTTTTAAATTAATTCTGAATCTTTTTTTAAAATTAAAAATGTAGCATTTCTGTTCAAATTTGTATAGTTTTTAACAGTTTTTCGTAACGGATTGGTTTAAATGAATGGTCAAATATTGCTGATAATTAACGAAATTTCCTTTTTTTAATTAAAAAATTTCAAATTGAATGGTTTAAAAAGAAAAATCTTTTATGCTGAAATAATATTTTAAGTCATAATCGACAACAAATAAATTAATTTTCTAACAAATAATTGGTGTTTTAACTAATACGATTTACAGGATACAGTTTAACCAAAAATAGAATAGTTCAATTTCCAGATAAAAACTGTGATAAAAAATTGAATTGAACAACGAAAAAAAAAACGAATTTTCAACGAAATTGTTAAATTTTCAAGGGAAAAGGTGAATTTTCGACCAAAAAAATTAATTATCTACAAAAAAAGACAAATTTCACACAAAATACATAAATTTTCAACGAAATTATTTAATTTTAAAGTCAAAAAGATGAATTTTCTACAAAAAGTTGAATTTCTTAAGCGGAAAATATGCGTTTTGAATCAAAGAGTTAAACTTTCAACCAAATAGTTAAATTTTCAACTACAATTATAAAACCTTGTTAAAAAAACTTATTTTTACAAAATAGTCCAACTTTTAGTGAAATAATTGACTTTTAAACCCAAGAAGATGTACAGTCCATATTTTAACCAAACGATTGCATTTTTGACCAAAAATGATACATTTTTAACCAAAAAGATTAAATTTCTACTAAAAAAGGTCAATTTAATTTTAATAAATTTTTAAATTTTAAAGTCAAAAAGAGTATTATCTACAAAAAAGCTGAATTTTTAACCTAATTTAAATGCAAATAGTTGAATTATCAACTATAATTATGAATCCTTAATAAGAAAAAATAAATTTTTTTACTAAGTAGTTCAACTTCAAGTGAATAATCGAATTTTCCACCCAAAAATTATGATTTTAATTTTTAACAATATAGTTGCATTTAAAAAAAAACGACTTTGCAACCAAAAAATATTTAAGTTGATAATTCAACCGAAAAATGTAATTTTTAATCAAAAAGTATGAATTTTCCATAAAGCAATTTAATTTCTACAAAGAAAGACGAAATGTTAACAAAATACATGATTTTTTAACCAAAAATGGTATAGATTAATTGTCAGTTTCAAAAATGTATTTTCAACGAAAGAGATGAACCTTCAAATAAAAGAA
>NC_046657.1:165516058-165517589 GCF_010883055.1 Belonocnema kinseyi
ACGTCATTGCCTCTGTAAGTGCTTATTTTGAGGAACTTCCGAAAACGCACTTTTCTGAAGGATTAAAAAAAACTTGAAAAGCGATTGACCAAGTGTATAGAGTTCCAAGGAGATTATGTTGAAAAATAAAAAAAAATTACCCAAAAAAAATTGTTTTTATACTTCATTCTAAGGACTTATTGAACTACCCTCGTATAATAATATTACATCAATAAATACTACTACAATTTTATATATTACTATATTTTATATATTATTATATGATTTGATGTATTACTACAGTAAATTTCACATCAATCAAAAATAATAAATAAACAATAATTATTATAAATAATAAACACATGTATAAAATTCATATTGCCAAACAGTTCACATATTTACCAAGGATTTCCAAATATTTCAGAAAGATTTTACAAAGATTTAACAAATTTCATAAAGATTTTAGGTAGATTTTAAAGGTTGCACAGAGATTTTTCAAATAATTTCGAAGGTTTCACAAAGATTTCCGATAGATTTAAAAGATTTCAGAAAGGGATGTGACAACCTCAATCCTGTCAAAAGCAAGAGAAAGAGAAAGAGTCAGCATTAACAGAAGAAAATGCAAAGCTCGAGAGCAAAATGTTTAGCCTACAATCAAAAATTCAAGATCTAGAAACCAAACTGTGGAAAACCCTTTGACTTGTAAAGAGTTAACAAACGCAAGAAGCAAATGAAATTTCCGCAGGTTTAAATTTGCAGAGAGATTGAAAACGTGGGGGAAGACTTAGAAGGCGACAGGAGACTTGGCAACTGAGAAATGAGAGCAGATATAGATGAGAGGACAGAAAAATGTCCAGATAGCCTCCCCTAGTCGACCGAGTTAACGGAAAGGATACTCTTCAGCGCATCCACATAGTATCCATATAGTATCCCTTCCGTATCATGCAACAAAAACTGATAAAACAGCAAGATGGGCATTTAACTTGTTCCTATTCGGATTCCACATTAAATTTTTTACTGGAATGTCATGGAGTAATTGCAGTAGCATTTTTGAAGCGTCAACCATTTTTAAAAATTTCATTAACTTCTGCCGAAGGTCACTTCAAGCGCATGCATAATCGCTTCAGTAGTATGTTGCCACTTGCGTCGCAGCCTTGTTTTCTCAGGTTTCCACTGTATGGCGCTAGCACCCAACCAAAATTCTTAGTTATCTCAGTGATCCCAGGTCTGAAACGAGACGTCGTCCAATACTATGACACGTCTATGACCGTGTGAATATGGTAGGAGACGATATAAATGCCTGGGTTGCGCGCGCAACCCATTTCTCCTCTTCTGAATTTGAAAACTCGAAGGTGCACGATTGCCTGTCGGAACACTTCGGCGGTTCTATTTATATCTCTATCGGCTTTGAAATAAAATGAAGAGATTGGGATCTTAATATTTCCAGATTTCGATGCTGGGCCTGGCGTTTCTCATGATTTGAATACTTCGCGCCTCTTTAATGCGTGTATTTTGAGGTTACGTTATTTCAAGTATAAAATGTAAATTATAT
>NC_046657.1:165517689-165520192 GCF_010883055.1 Belonocnema kinseyi
TACGACCACGCTTAAATTCATTTACCCAGTTATAAACCGTTGCTAAGGCAGGGGCAGATGTGCCATGAACTGAGTTCAATTAATTTTTTATCTCATATGGAGTTAAACCCTTTAAATGAAAATGTTTGATTACCGCTCTGAACTAGTTTTTTTCCATTTTTCTTGACGAACAATTTTTTTTTCAATTGGTTATAAAAACACGTAAACTCAGAAGATGTGGACTGTGACTGCACCATATATCTAGTCGGGAGTGGTGCTGACTGAAAACAGATGATTTGGAGCGATTCGCGCCTGTCACATGCAAAACGCTATTTCTAAAACCCAGAAATGCTACGCAATAAGTCTTCTGTTGCAGCTGTAGCTGCTACAAAAACGCTTCCATGTTTAATCTTTCTCTTTAATATTATATTAAATGTATGAAAATTTAACTACTTCTTTTTCTTGCAGAATTAAGTTCACAGAGTTTAACGGAATTATTTCCTGAATCCCGCGGTTTTAACTTTCCTCCTATCAGGACATTTAAATATGAACCTTATCGACAATTTATGAACTTACGAAAAATTGTTGATGGCGAAATGACTGAATTCGATGAACATTCAACTTTAGTAGCAAGAGATCATGTCATCCTTGGGTGGATTTACAAAGATATCATTAGACCATTATCTGATCTGTTTGGCGAAACTAATCATGTATTTAACACAAATACCAACAAGTTTGCAAGCTTGTCACATGCACAACTGAAACGGGTAGGTGTTACGCGTCGCATATTCAAAGTTAAGGAGATGGATGAAGCTTCTACTGTACGCAGATCAAAGCACAAGAAAAAAGTTCAAGAAAAACATCCAACAATCCTGCAGGCAAACGATCAAGCAACTCGTCAAGACAAACATCCAACAATCTTTGAAACAGCCCATCAAGCAAACCGTTTACACAAACAATAAAGCCAATACAAAATAATAATCCATACAATAAGGGATCATCCATAAACTATGTTACCAATTTTGGGCAGTTTTAAACCCCCCTCCTCCTTGTTGATAACTGTTGCTTTGGTTATGAGCCCCCCCCCCCTCCCTGGAAGTAACATAACCTTTAATTGAAACCCATTTTTACGTTAACATTGATTTTTTCTTGGTGTTTATTGGGAATGAAAAAATCCATTGCGCTAAAAGGGGCGCTGCGGTTTCATGTAAACATGACGGCAGAATACATATGGATAATATGGGGTAGTTGCAATAATTTAATTTAAAAGTGTGTTTGAATTTAGAAAATGGTATTCTTTGACTTAGATAGTTTATGCTGTAAAACAGGATGTTTAATAATTAGTAGTGACAACCCAGCAAACACGTTCTGTAACTGTTCCAGATAAAAAAAGGAACTGTGTTCTATAACAGTTGTTACAAGATGGTGAAAGAATTGTTTTAGAACAAAAAGGTAACAGCGTTCTAGAACACTGTGACAAAATCGTGTCCGAACTGTTCTAGAACAAAAACGTAACAATGTTCTAGAACATTGACAAAATTGTGACAGATCTGTTCTCGAACTATGTGACAGCACTGTTCTGTAACAGTTGCTATGGAATTGTTCTAGAACAAACTTATCACAGACGCTCTTTAATATTTTTTTCAAGTTTATTTTAGAACTGTGCCGAAACAGGGTTATATCGAAATTCTAGAACCCTGTTACAAGTGTGTTCTAAAACAAATTAGGAACAAAGATTACTTCGCTAACACTATGGTCGAGCTGACTCTCGCAAATATCCCCAATGTGGATATCTCGGACGTATAATTTTGGTTAGTTGGGAGTCGGGACTGCGTACGCGCTATCCCGGTTCAAAATATATCCATTGGGATATCGAAATTTCCGTCTCGCAGGATATTCCAACGTATTATCCCTGAAATAACGCGGCACATAAATGGGGTCAAATCGAATATCCCGGGGTATCCTATTGCTGTGAGGGGTATATAACACTGTTCTATATTTGATAAATAACTGTTCTAGACCTGTTATAGAATTGTCATAAAAAATTTTAGAGAATTGTCCTAGATTTTTTACACATGCAGCGTACCAAAGTTCTAGAATTGTTACAGATCGGTTGTCACAGCATTCTAGATCTGTTAAAGATTTTTTATACAACATTTGTAATTGAGTTCTAGAATTGTTCTAGAGATGTTACAGATCGGTTATCACATCGTTCTAGAACTGTTACAGAATTTTTCTAGAGTATGGGGGATTACATAATTACTCGCATGTTCGTAACCTGTTACTAACCTGTTCTAGAACACGTTCTTTTGTATTCTAGAACGGTTACAGAACTGTTTCGTAACCATGTTTTTTGGGAATGAGAATTGCAATTAAGGTGGCTTGGGCGTTTGGTGCCGTACAATGTGGGGGGCACTGTGGAGGCTATCTATCATGCGATCAGTCTTTATTTGAATTTTATTGATATACGCATATTATAATGTCATCTTAATAAAAAAGTAGAAAACGACCAAAAAAAGTGACA
>NC_046657.1:165520292-165523172 GCF_010883055.1 Belonocnema kinseyi
TTATTCTTTTCAGAGCGGACCTATGTTCAAAGACGGAATCCATTCGTTCCAGCCGTCTTTTCCGTCTTTCAAACACAAATCGAAATCTACAAATTCTACAAAAATATTGCTTAAAACGCAATTTTGTTTGTTAAAAAAAAAACAGTATTCTTCATTTATTTTGAGAAGTAATTTTCTCTCGTTTTCTTCGCTTATTCGTCGTTTGACTAATTGGAATTGTCTTCGTTTAATATTAACTCTAATAGATTATTTAATTATTCAATTTATCTTCGATTTTATGAAACAAAAAGTAATAACTCTTTGATGTCAGCTTAAAATTTTCTATTTTAAAATATAGAATTTGATTTCAGTTTATTTTTGGCAGGCAAGTAAAAAAGATTGTTATTTTTTATAAAAAATTTTATTTGACAAGAGTTTCTTCAAGTTCGAGCTGCAAGATATTTTTTCAGAGTCCAATGAGCAAGTGCTTTTTGTCCCTTCTAAAACACAATTTTACTTATAATCAAAACTTTATTTATAATTTTAAATTTTATTTTACATTTCAAAATTTAACTTTATTTTAAATCTGAAGTTTAGATTTAATTTGAACTGTGCAGCGAAGCGAAGAAGTGGTAAGGTTTTATCTCCGATGTTCGGAAGAAGTAAACTTCATTTGAAGGTTCTAGAAATTTTTTATCAAGAAAACGCCATTCTATCCGGACACTTGAGATAGAACCTTGTCACTTTAATTACATTTTCGAGCGAAAACTAAATAATTTGTTGAAAAAAGATTTTTAAAAATATGTCACTGAAATTAGGAGATGTGTGTTTAATCTATAGAATAAAGTCGAAGAATATAACAGCTCTCGGAAAATGCAGCGCTTCAATTGGTTCTGTAATTTTTGTAGTATTGGAATAAAGAAATAAAAATATAACCACATTTTTCAGTTTTTAGTCATAATTATAGTATTTGTTTTTCAATTTGATAACTATTTTTGAATTCTCTACCAAGCAGTTTCATTTTTATTTAAAAAAAAAAAATTGAATTCTCATTGTTTTTAAATGCAGTTGACTTTTCAATATCAAAATATGAATTTTTTTAACCAAAAATAAATTTCCACAAAAAAATTTAATTTTTAATTCAAAATTGACTTATTTCTCATTTTCCTTTATTATTAATATTCAAATACCAGCATTTTAATGTTATATTTTTAACGTCGAATTTTTTATAAACTTAATAAAACAGTATTTCAGATACAAATTTAAACATTTCAAATTTATTTATTTATTTTAAACACAAAAATGTGTTTTCTTATGTAAAAAAATGACTGTCTAATTAACAAAAAATACTTAAATTTTCATCCTAAAAAGACAAATTTAAAAAAAAAAGTGCGATAGTTTACATTTTAATAAAAAAAAAAGATCAAATTTGTGTAAAAAAAAATTTTAACCAAAAAGACGAATTTTTAACAAACAAAAAATAATAAATACTATAATATGAAATAAATATTAAAAAAATAAAAAAGAAATCAAAATATGAAATTTTTAACAACAAAATTTTCTATACGAAAATTGAAATTTCAATAGAAAAAGACAAATTTTGTCAAAAAAAAGGATGAATTTTTAAAAACTTAGTCGACTTTTCCACCAAATAATTGCATTTTTATAAAAAAATGAAATTTCTCTTAAAACAGATAAGTTCTTATTTAAAAAAACTATATATATATATGAAAAAATAGGTGAATTTTGAAATAAATAATTAAATTTTGAACATAGCAGTTGATATATATATATTTAAAATAAAAATTCATCTGTTTTAAGAGCAATTTCATTTTTTTTTTTTATATAAAAATGCAATTATTTGGTGGAAAAGTCGACTAAGTTTTTAAAAATTCATCCTTTTTTGTTGACAAAATTTGTCTTTTTCTATTGAAATTTCAATTTTCGTATAGAAACTTTTGTTTTAAAATTCTTTTTTTTTTCTATGAATTTTAAAACCAAAAAGACGAAATTTCAACAAACAGCACTTCAATAAAAAAGATCAAATTTATGCAACAAAAAAAAAATAAAAAAGAATTCAAAACTAAGTTTCTACACAAAATATACAATTTTTAATCAAAAAAATTTTTTTCAAGCAAAAAGGATGAATTTTTAACAAATTAGTTGAATTCTCGACCAAATAGTTGCATTTTTATCCAAAAATATGAAACTTCCAAATACCAGAATTTTAATCTTGTTATATTTTTAACATCGAATCTTTTATAAACGGAATAAAACAGTCTTTAAGATGCAAATTAAAATTTTTCAAATTTATTAATTTGCTTTAAAGAAAAAATGAATTTTTTAATGTAAAAGATGACTTTTTAACAAAATAATTAAATTTTGAAAATATTAGTTGAATTTTCAAAACTAACAAGATAAATTTCAAACAAAAAAGTGTCCCTTTTTATATTTCAATCAAAAATGATAAAATTTATGAAAAAAAAAGAATTTCAAAACCAAAAAGATGAATTTTCAATAAATAAAAATTTATAAATATTATAATATGCAGTAAATATAAAAACAAATAAAAATATGCACTTTTCAACAAACAAAAAAGTTTGTATAAAAAAATTTAATTTTCAGTCAAAAAGAATAAATTTCAAACAAAAATTACAATAAAAAAAGATTAAGTTTATGCGTAAAAAAAAGAATGTTAAAATCAAAGGAACTAATGTTCAACAAATAAATTTTAATCTTGTAATATACGAGGGTAGTTCAATAAGTCCTTAGAATGAAGTATAAAAACAATTTTTTTTAGGTAAATTTATTTTTATTTTTCAACATAATCTCCTTGGAGCTCTATACACTTGGTCAATCGCTTTTCAAGTTTTTTTAATCCTTCAGAAAAGTGCGTTTTCG
>NC_046657.1:165523272-165530509 GCF_010883055.1 Belonocnema kinseyi
ATAAGACTACATGTTAAAATCACAACTTTTTAATAGCGTTTTTTTCGATAATTTCATCGTCAACCTTAGTATTTCTTTTTTGTAAAGTGATCTAGTATATTTGCTTTCGATAATATCAAATTTTCAGAACTGCCTGTGATTTTTTTAAAAAGCGCCCAAGCCACCTTAAAGAGTGCGCGTAAAATAAATGAATTGTACGTGCAATGCCGGAACTAATCACACTTGTAAGCATACAAAGTCGCCGTATTATTGTACTTATTGTTTTCTTTCAAAATTGTTGAAGATAATTAAATAGTTTATGTGAATATTTCATGTTTTTTTTGTAAAAAGAACCTTGCTACATTAGAATTAGTATCCTTAACGGATACAAAATTTTATTGGAGTGGACATAAGAAGCTAATTCTTAAACAATATTAGGCACTGCCAATAAGAAGATTTTATTGTGTTAAACAAGATAGATTGCCAGTCCTTCGTAATTATGTCCAATGCTCAACGAGAATATAATAAAGATATTAAAGTATATGCTAGGAATTTCAATAAAATAAAAGTAAAGGCATGTAGTGAGTCCATGCGGAGAATTTGTAACGAAAGAAGGGAACGAGAATCCCTGGTGTACGTGCTATAAACAAACTTTCTGATCGAAGAAAAACTTTCGAACAGGCAGTTTGGTTTTAGAACAGGGCGATCCACAGATGATGCGCTGATTTATTTCAGAAACATCATCGAGTCCTGCACGGAACCACATGTTTCAGATGTTTACTTTGACATCACTGGAGCGTTTGATAATGTACTCTGGCCGAAGATCTTGAGGGACCTGAGGGAGAGAGCTTGTCAGGAGAACACTTATCACTTGTTGTCAAGTTATTTTAGTGATAGGATGGTTTCTCTCGCTTGGGGAGAAGGAAATAAGTTTTTGAGAATATTTCGCTTCGATGGCTACAGGGATCAGTTCTTGGACCAAGTTGTTGGAACAGAATATTTGATTACTTGCTCGTTAAGTTAGAAAGAGAATTGATAAAATGATTACAGCATATGCTGACCATTTGACTGCAGAAATAGCTGGTAAGCTTATATTTGAATTAGAAACTAAGGGGAAACGATTATTGATCTCATAAGTGCATGGTCAACTCGGTGGGATTGCAGGTTTCCGAGTCCAAGAGGGCAATCATATACCTGAAATACACTCCCAGGATTCAGAAGCGGTTTAATCAGAAAGCATGATAAAAGAGAATCGTGTTCGAACAGATAAAATGAGCATGAGAAGTCGAAATAAACGACTCAATCAAACGAATACAGCCAAATACGGTAAATGCACGGACCGACATCCAGTAAGAGAATTGAAAGGTAAGACTGTAAAGCATGTCACGAACTTTACGCTACAGGGAGTGCACAATGAAGAGACTTTCGGTTTTCAAATCCATTGCGACAATTTGTCAGAGGCGCTGCGAAGCGTCTTTCATAATTTTTAAGACTTTTAGGAAGCAAATGGAGATTAAACAGCAAAACTTCAAGGGTGTTTGTTTGCGAAACCGACTTCTGCTGCTAGGGCGTGGTACGACCTGGCGGCTAATAATCATATTGAGGTAATAGAGAAAGCCCAGCGCAGTGTGCTCATCGGCGTGACGCAAGTATATAATAACGTGTCGACTGATACGCTCTCTGTAATACCTGATGTTTTGCCAATCCGTATAGTTCTTAAAGAAAGAATCGTGCGATCCTATGTAAGAAAAGGAATTGAAACTAAATTTGTAAATCTGAAGATTTAAGCTGGTACACAACCATATGAATGTAAACTTAGTACGATTATGAAGAAGGAGGCTCTGCGTCTTTACTAGTCGCAATGGAAACTGCCTGTCCATAGTAGGATAACGTACGAATACTTTAGAGATGTTACGGTTAGATTCGTTTCACGATAGACTCCGGATAATTACGTGAGGCAGTTTGTTTTTGGACACGGGGATTTTTCTTCATAGTTGTTCTCGCGAGGAATAGCCAGCAGAGAGAGACTTTGCGATTGCTTGAGTATGTGATAGCTGGGTCCCTCACGAACAGTGTGGCATAGTTTTCGTCGGGAGCGCATGTTTCACGCGCGTGCTACGACCATGAGTGAACGTCAAGTGCCGACCGCTGTTGCGCAACGTATTGTCACTCGTTTTCTTGTGCGGGAAGGCGTTAAAAACACGAAAATTTTTCTTCGTTTGCGAAATCAGTTCGGTAGTGAGTGCCTGAGTAGGGCTGCCGTGTTTAAATGGGCCAAAGCATTCAAGGATGGCCGCCAAACCGTCGAGAATGAGCCGCATGATCGTCGACCGTGAACCAGCATGACATCAAACAACATTCGCCGCGTAGAAAAAATGATTTTGGAGGATCGTAGGATGAATGTTCGAGACATTTCGGCTGAACTCGGCATCAGTATTAGTAGTGTAGAGTCTATCATAAACGAACACGTTCAATATCGCAAAGTCCCAGCACGAAGTGCGATTCTTCTCCAGGATAAGGGGCGCCCTCATACCGCCCGTCTCACGCTCGATACAATATCGGAATTGGGGTGGGAGGTACTGGAATACCCCCAACCCCTACAGTCCAGATTTATAACTCTGCGACTACCACATGTTTGGACCACTGAAAGAAGCCCTCGGAGGTCAAAGATTCAACACCGACGACGAGGTAGAGGAGTTCGTGCGCACATGGCTGTCCGAGTTGCCCAAGGAATTCTTTGATACCGGCATCAAAAAACTTCCTGAAGGGTGGGCAAAATGCGTAACTTGTGAGTGGAAATACCAAGAAAAACTGTAAATTTTTGTAAATTTTTTCGATAGTAAATAAACGTGTCAGAGTATTTGTCTCGATCATATTTGAACCACCCTCGTATGTTAGATCTCAGCGGCTGGTGTCATCGGAACTGGCTGTGGGAATCGGGACTGTCCTGGATAGTTGAATAATTGTTCATCTTATCAATGCATTACAAAAACAAAAGAGTGAAGCGATTCCTCACTCATTTTCATATTAAATGGAGAGGGAATTGCTGAGTGGTAACTTCTGCAAGGATGCCGCTGGTTATGCTTTCAGGTCCATACGTGTACATGTAAGCAGCGAAACTGCTACCCTCACGTGTGGCGCGTTGGGTCTCCTGGTTCGACCTGTCTTGGATTTGCAACATTTATCATGTTTCTTCGCGAAGTCTGCGAACAGCTTTTCTATAACCGTCTCCTTGGGAGGAGCTTGCTATGGGTAGAGCGTCCCCCGGTAGGGGGGAGAGCTTATAGGTCGATTTTTTCGGCGAAACTTCTAATTGCACAAATTAGCTCATACTTAATTGTGCCTATCTACGATCTAGTTAGTTGAAAAGGCTCTTTTCCGTGAAAGAGACATTCATAAATTATTTTTTGCAGCATTAGTTAAAAATATCAAAGGAAAAAATATTTATACACATTTTAATACATAAAAAAATGATCAGTAAAAAAATTGCAGCCAGCGAGAATCGAATACGCAACCTTCAGGTCATGAAGCAGAAGCGCTACTGCCTGAGCTACCGGCCGACAGGAATTGCTTTTCGCCAAATCTAGCCTAAGGCGTACATTCCAATTTTATTTCCTCGAAAATGACAAAACTGTGCATATTACTGCTTTAGAACATTTATACAAATTCATTTTCAAATATTAAAACATATAACATACAATTATAAATCATTTAATTTTCAGAATTATTAGAGTGACTTTGAAGGATTATAATTTAAAATTATATAATTTGAAATTTCGAAGTTTAGAAAAAATAAAAGTCGACAATATTTTCTTGAAACTTTATTGGAGTATCAAACGACATTTTAGAGGCCTAGTTCTAGCCAGGTGCCAAAATTCATTCCTAAATCAATTAATGTTTCTGATGAATGTGTTAGAAAAAATCATAGTTGTATATACTTACGCCAAACGCCAGTAGAATCACTTCCCAACATATCTCCATCAGATTCTATATTTTGTTTCTGATAAATCAACCGAAATCTTTTTCAAATTAAAACTATTTTTTCTGAAAATTTCTCTTTTTTATTTAAAAATTCATTGTTGTTAGTAGAAATATTGCATCTTTCTTGCATGAAAATGCAACTGTTTTTTTTTTTAATTCAACTATTTCCTATAAAATTTACTTTCTGTTTACAATTCGTATTTTTGTGTTCATTTTTGTATGAAAATTGAACAATCTTGTTAAAGTTATCCTTTTCGATTAAAAATCCGACTATTTGGCGAAAATCTGTTTTAGCAGAAATTACATCTTCCTTGAATACAAATTAAACTATTTCGTTGAAAATTTAAAAATTTCGTAGAAAATGTATTTTATCTTTAAATTTAATATTTGCGTTTTGAAAAGGGAACGGAAATTTTTTCTGGATGAAAATTTACTATTTAAACAATTAAAAAAAATAAAAGATGCATCTGTTTTAAGAAAAATTGCATCTTTCTTGGATAAAAATGCAAATGTTTGACTGAAAATTTTATTTTTCTGTTGACATTTTATATTTTGCTTTTTAAAAATCGTTTTTTATTAAAAATTCATCTGTTTTAGTAAAAATTTCATCTTTTTTGGTATCCTTTTTGGTTGAAAATTCAATTGTTTCGTAAAAACTTATTTCTTGTTTAAAAATTCATATTTTGATCGTGAAAAGTCAACTGGAACCTTTTTTTACCAACGAAAGTTGCGTGGAATCTTTTTTAACAGAAAATTCAACTTTCTATAAAAATTGAATTCGCAAAACAAAAAATATGACTTTTCAGCTAAAAATTAATTTTACATGAAATTGATACATTTTTATCCCATAAATATTAAATTTCTAAACAAAAAAATTATTTTTTTTTTACTAGAAAAGGAGAATTTCTAAATAAAAAGGATCAATCGTAAAAAAGGAAAACTTACATTTTTATTTAAAAAATAATGGAATATTTTTTAACAGAAAATTCAACTATTTTTCCAATAAAAAAAATATTTAAAAATGCATTCGTTTTAAGAGAAATTTAATCTTTTCAGGATAATAATGCAATTATTTGTTACAGATTTCAATAAATTTATTGAAAAATTATCCTTTCTGTTTCAAAATTTATTTTTATTTATATTAAAAACTCCATTTTTTTGTGTAGACACTTCTTTCTTGTTTTAGAATTCATATTTTGATCATGAAAAGTAAACTGAAATCTTTTTAAATCGAAAATTAAAACTATTTTGTTAAACCTTTTTTGTTTTTTAAAAATAAAAAATCATCTGTTTTAAGAGAAATTTCATGTTTTTGGATAAAAATGCAACTATTTGGTAGAAAATTCAACTATTTTGTTACAAATTCATTTTTCTTTAAAAAATTTGTCTTTTTCGATTGAAAATAGTTTTTTGAAAAGTCAGCTGGATTTTTTTTTGTTCAAAGGAAATGAAGCCATTTTTTGAAATTAAAAAAAAAAAGATTCATCTGTTTTAAGAGCAATATAATTTTTTTCAACGAAAATGCTAAGTAATCATTTTTGTACTAAAGATTTATATTTTTAACTGAAAATTCATATTTTTGTTTGAAAGTTGAAGTATTCTCTTAAAAATTAATCTTTTTTCAATGAAAATTCAACTACTTGGTTAAAAGTTAAACAAATGATTAAAAATTTTATCTTTTGATTAAGGTTTTATGTTTTTTATTGAAGTTTTAACTTTCTAGTCGAAAAGTTTTTTTTTTGTTTAAAATTAATTTTTTTAATGAAAATTTATCTTTTCCATTTTTTACAATTGATCTTTTTTAGTTAAAAATTCTCCTTTTTAGTAAAAAAAAAGAATAATTTTCTTGGTTTGCAATTTCATTTTTATTTAGATAAACTTTTATTTTCTTCTTCAATGAAAAGTTTTTCTGGTTGAAAATTACTCTTTTGGATTAAAAATCTTTTGTTGCATGAATTTCATCTTTTTTTATTGAAATATAAACTATGGCACATTTTCGTTTAGAGTTTATCCTTTTAGGTGGAAAATCCAAGATTTTGCCAAAAAGTAATCTCTTATATTAAAAAAGACATTTTTTGTTTAAAATAAATTAATCAATTTGAAAATTTTAATTTTGTATCTAAAATACTGGTTTATTCTGTTTATAAAAAATTCGATGTTAAAAATATAACAAGATTAAAATGCTGGTATTTGAATATTAATGATCAAGGATAATAAAAAATTAGTTAATTTTGGATTGAAAACACAATTTTTGTTTTATAGAAACTTTTTTTTTGTTAAAAAAATTCATACTTGGCTCTTGAAAAGTTAACTGAAATCTTTTTTCGGGAAAAATTCAACTATTATTTTTTTTTTAAGAAAAATTCATCTATTTTAAGAGGAATTTCGTGTTGGAATTTTGTTAAAAATTCATCCTTAACGCCAAACAAAAACTTGGTCTTTTTGGATTGAAAATATAATTTTTTTATAGAAACTTATTTTTTATTTTAAACATTCAACTGTAATCTTTTTTGGAAAATTCAACAATTTTTAGAATCTTTCTTTTTGAATCTTTTTTTGGAAAATTCAACAATTTTTGTTGTTCATTTTAAATAAAAATTCATCTGTTTCAAGAGAATTTTCATCTTTTTTTATTAAAAATGCAATTATTTGATCAAGAATTAAATTATTTTGTTTAAATCTCATCGTTTTGCCTTAAAAATTAATTTTTTTTTATTGAAAATATTTTTTTTGTAGAAATTTATTCTTCGTTACAAAATTCATATTTTGATCTTGAAAAGTCAACATAAATTTCTTAAAGAGAATTTTCACCATTTCTAGCTTGAATATTTAATAATTTAGTTAAACTTTGATTTCCTTCTTCAGTGAAAAATCTTTATTTGTTAAACATTTGTCTTTTTGATTTTAAATTTCCCTTTTTTTAATCATTTTTATATTTTTTGATTGAAATATAAATTATGACATATTATTTGTTTACAATTTATCTTGTTAGTTTTGAAAATTCAACTCCTATTATCTTTAGAATTTAATTATTTTGTTGAAAATTCGAATATTTGATTACAAAGTAATTTTTTACAGAAGAAAATACATTTTTTCTGTTCGCAACAAATCAATAAGTTGGAAAATTTTAAATTTGCACCTGAAATACTGTTTGTTCCGTTTATAAAATATTCTATGTTAAATACGAGGGTAGTTCAATAAGTCCTTAGAATGACCAACATATGGCGCGCGAATCGCTCCAAATCATCTGTTTTCAGTCAGCACCACTCCCGACTAG
>NC_046657.1:165530609-165532649 GCF_010883055.1 Belonocnema kinseyi
TATAAATATAAAAAATAAATAAAAAACATAAAAAACAAATAAATTTTGAACATAATAGTTGAATTTTTAAACTAATAAAATAAATTTGTATCAAAAAAGTGTCATAGTTTATATTTCAATCAAAAAAGATAAAATTTATACAAAAAAAAAAAAAGGATTTTAAAATAAAAAAGACGAATTTTTAACAAATAAAGATTTTTCACTGCAGGAGGAAATAAAATTTTATCTAAATTATTAAACCTTCAAGCCATAAAAGATGAAGTTTCTCTTAAAGTCGACGAATTTTTATTTAAAAAAAACAAATAAAAAAAAGAGTTGAATTTTCATCCAAAAAAGGTTCCAGTTTTTAAGATACAAATAATATAAATATAATTAAATACAAAGTATTTAAGATACAAATTTAACATTTCTAAATTTATTAATTTGTTTTAAACAGAAAAATGTCTTTTCTTCTGTAAAAGATTACTTTTTAACAAAATACTTGAATTTTAAACAAAATTATTAAATTTTGAACTAATACTTGAATTTTCAAACTAACAAGATAAATTAAAAAAAAAAGTGTCATAGTTTATATTTTAATAAAAAAAGATAAAATTTATATATAAAAAAAAAGAATTTCAAAATAAAAAAGACGAATTTTTAACAAATAAAGATTTTTCACTGCAGGAGGACATAAAATTTTATCTAAATTATTGAACCTTCAAGCCAAAAAAGATGAAGCATCTCTTAAAGCAGATGAAAAAATATAATTAAATACAAAGTATTTAAGATACGAATGTAAATTTTTCAAATTTATTAATTTGTCTTAAACGCAAAAATGTCTTTCCTTCCGTAAAAGATTACTTTTTTAAAAAATACTTGAATTTTAAACAAAATTATTAAATTTTGAATGTCATACTTGAATTTTCAAACCAACAAGATAATTTACAAAAAAAGTGTCATAGTTTATATTTCAATCAAAAAAGATCAAATTTATACAAAAAAAAGAAATTTTTAAACCAGAAAGACGAATTTTTAAGAGACAAAAAATTTTCACTGAAGAAATAAATAAATGTCTAACTAAATTATTAAATATTCAAGCTAGAGAAGGTGAAATTTGTATTAGAAAGATTCCAGTTAACTTTTCAAGATCAAAATATTAATTTTTTAACAACAAAAAAATGTCTACAAAAAAAAATTATATTTTCAATCCAAAAAGACAAATTAATTTTTAACAAAACCATTAAATTTTTTATCTAATAGTTGCATTTTTAATAAATAAAGATGAAATTTCACTTAAAACAGATTCATTTTTATATAAAAAAAAAAATAATTTAAAAAAAAGTTTCATTTCCTCGAAAAAGGATTCCAGTTGACTTTTTAAGATCAAGATATGAATTTTTTAACAAAAAATAAGTTTTTGAAAAAAAATTGTATTTTCAAGCCAAAGACACAAACATTTTTAAAGCAAAAAAAAATAATTTTTAATAAAATAATTGAATTCTCTACCAAATAACTTCATTTTTATAAAAAAAAAACATGCAATTTCTCTTAAACTAGATAAATTTTTATTTGAAAAAAAACAGTGGAGTTTTATTTCAAAAAAGATTCCAGTTGACTTTTCAAGATAAAAATATGAATTTTTTAACAAAAAATAAGTTTTTACAAAGAAATTTTATTTTGAAGCCAAAGAGACAAACATTTTTAAAGCAAAAAAGAATTTTTAACAAAATAATTGAATTCTCTACCAAATAACTGTATTTTTATTTAAAAAAATGAAATTTTTTCTTAACCTAGATGAATTTTTATTTGAAAAAAAAACAGTTGAATTTTCATTCAATCAAATACCAGCATTTTAATCTTGAAATATTTTTAACATAGAATCTATTAATAACGGAATAAAATAGTATTTCAGATACAAAATTTGCAAATTTATTAATTTATTTTAAATAAAAAAATGTCTTTTCTTCCATAAAAGATGACTTTGTAAGAAATTATTATATATATATAATAATATAATAATTAATTCAAATATTTTGCAAAAATATTTATATTAATATT
>NC_046657.1:165532749-165564950 GCF_010883055.1 Belonocnema kinseyi
AATATTTGCAAAAAAAAAAATATATATATATATAAAATAATTAAATCAAATTTATGTAAAGAAATAGAATTTGAAAACCAAAAAAAGTTTCTAACAAAAATTGAAATTTCAATCCAAAAAGACAAATTTTGTCGACAAAAAAAGGATGAACTTTTAAAAAAATAGTTGACTTTTCCACCAAATAGTTGCATTCATATATAAAAAAACATAAAATTGCTCTTAAAACAGATGCATTTTTTATTTAAAAAAATATATATGAAAAAAATAGTTGAATTTTCAAATAAATAATTTTTGAATTTTTAATTTTTGAACGTTGGATTTTCAACCTAAAAGGATAAATTCCAAACAGAAAAAGTGTCATATTTTATATTTCAAACAAAAAGATAAAATTTGTGCAAAAAAAAGAAGTAAAAAAAAAAGAGAAATTTTTAACAAATAAATATTTTTTACTGAACAAGAAAAAAATATTCCAGTTGACTTTTTAAGATCAAAATATGATTTTTTAACAAAAAATAAGTTTCTGTTAAACAAAAATTGTATTTTCAATCCAAAAGTAACTAATTTTTCATTTTCCTTGATCATTAATATTCAAATATCAACATTTTGATCTTGTTACTTTTTTTATCATTGGTTTTTTTTTAAGCAGAATAAAATAGTATTTCAGATACAAATGGAAAAATTTCAAATTTATTAAATTTCTTTGAAACAAGAAATGTCTTCTGTAAAAGATGACTTTTTAACAAATTACTTGAATATTAAAGAAAATTAATAAAATTGGAAGATAATAGTTAAATTTTCAACCTAAAAGGATTTTAGTTGACTTTTCAAGATCAAAATATGATTTTTTTAGCAAAAAATAAATTGTGTTTTCAATAAAAAAAAAGTAATTTTTAAAACTTAACGATGAATTTTAAACAAAATAATTTATTTCTTGATCAAATAGTTGCATTTTTAATTATAAAAGACGAAAATTCTCTTGAAACAGATGAAATTTTATTTAAAAACAACAACAAAAATAGTTGAATTTTTCTCAAAAAAAAAATCCAGTTGACTTTACAATAGCAAAAAAGTATGAATTTTTCTAACAAAAAATTAGTTTTTTAAAAACAAAAATTGTATTTTCAATCCAAAAGTAACTAATGATTCATTTTCCTTGATCATTAATAAGCAAACAAAAAATATGACTTCTTAGCAAAAAATTAATTTTGCAAGAAAATTATGCAATTTTATCCACCAAAAGTGAGATCTCAAACCAAGAATTTGTTTTCTTTTTTACTAAAAAGGTGAATTTGCATTTATCAAATGGTTGCATTTTTCTCAAAAAGCATGAAATTTTACTAACAACATAAAATTTTTTATTTTAAAAAACAACAAATTTTCAACAAAAAAATAGTTGACTTTTCATCCAAAAAAGATTCCAGTTGACTTTTCAAGTGCAAAATATTCTTTTTTAACAAAAAATAAGTTTCTAGAAAAAAATTATACTTTCAATCAAAAATTGACTACTTTTTCATTTTCCTTGATCAATAATATTTTAAGACTAGCATTTTAATCTTGTAATATTTTTAACATAGAATTTTTTATAAACGGAATAAAACAGTATTTCAGATATAAAATTAAAAATATTCAAATTTATTAATTTATTTTAATCAAAAAAAGTGTTTTCTTCTGTAAAAGCTGATTTTTTAACATAATAATTAAATTTTCAACCTAAAAATAAAAATTCACATGGAAAATCTGCTATAGATTATATTTCAATAAAAAACATAAACTTTATACAAAAAAAGTTTTGTTTCATCCAAAAAATATTCCAGTTGACTTTTCAAAATTAAAATATGAATTTTTTAACAAAAAATAAGTTTTTACAATGTCAAAAAAATAGTTGAATTTTCGGTTGAAAAAGATTTTAATTAACTTTTCACGATCAAAATATGAATTTTTAAATAAAAAATTACGAAAAAAAAATTAATTTTCAACCCAACAGTTGCATTTTTATTCAACAAAGATGAAATTGCTTCTAAAACAAATGAATTTAAAAAACAAAAAAGCTTTAAAAAATAGTTAAATTTTTATACAAATAAAATTCCAGTTCACTTTTCAATTGTAAGCAATAATTTTATTATCTGCAAAATATAAGAATTTTTAAATAAAAAGTATAAATTTTTAAAAAAGATTGTTAGATTTTGAACAAAGCAGTGGCATTTTTGACGAAGATAAATGGAAATTCTACTAAAATAGGTGAATTTTTAAATCGAAAAGACAAATTTTCAAAAAAATAAGAATTTTAAACAGAAATTCAATTTTTTACGTAATGGTTTAATTTTGAGAAAAAAAACAGTTGCATTTTTTCCAGAAAGATGCGATATTCCTACTGAAAAAAATTAACTTTTAAATCAAAAACACAAATTTTCAGAAAATAAAAAAATAGTTTTAATCCAAAAAAGATTTCACTTGTCTCATCACCCACAAAGTATTAATTTTAAACAAAAGGCTAATGTTCTACTAAAAGAGCTGAATTTTTTAACCAAAGAGACGAATGTTTAACAAAAGAGTTGAGTTTTCAACCATCTTTTTCAGGAAATTTTTCGAGGTCGAATCCTGTCAACTCAGATTTCAGAAATTTTATAAGGCAAAGGAAAATCTTTTCGTGGAGATACAAAAAAGCGATTTTTAATAATCCATTTAAAAAAAGCTAAAATACATTTCGCCGTTTTATTTGCGGAATATAAATTACACATAAAAAATGTTCAAGAAAATAAAAAAATAAAATGAATTTCGAAAAAAATGTCAATTAACAGGTTTAGACCGCGCACCCTTCAATTTTTTCCACGTTTGTTGCTCTATTTCTACAACTAGCAAATACAAAATTGTTTTATTAGGTTTTTGAAGTAGAAAGGCATTGGGAGATAATTAAGGAGAACTTACCGAATTTTAATCAAGAGCAAAGCTTGCACTAAATTTAGTTGCATAACCCAGATATATGCAGCACCCAGATTAGAACCAATTAAAAACTTCCCAAGCGAATAGATCAAAATCATGGCATTCGAGAAGATGAATAAACCCATAGATTATTCGCGTGTCGCGAGAAATTGAATCTAAATCGGTTCTGAAAAGAAAGAAAAACCATGATAAGAATTCAAAAACATTTCAAGTTGAATTCTAAATAATTCAAATAATTTCGAACAAACTTTTTAAACAAAAAAATTATACGTTTGACGTATACGTTTGACGTATAAGTTTGACGAGAAGAAGTCGATGAAATTCATGAAAAAATCAAAGAAATTGAAAACAATTTAAAAATACGAAAAAGATTTATTGAATTCAGGAAATTTTAAAAGAGCTTACAAAAATTCAAGGGAATTCCAATAAATTTGACGAAATGCCTGAGACTTTTAGGTAAGTTTAAAAGACTTTGAGATTAAATGCAGAAAAACTGTTAAAAATATTGAAAAAATCCACTGAATTGGGTAGAATTGAGTAAACTTAAAAAAATTAGAGGAAATTAATCAAATTCAAGAGAATTCTAAAGAATTTAGGGTAAATTAACAATAATTGAGGGTGAATTATAAAAATATTTCTAAATCCAAAAACAATTCAAATGAATTGGACAACTTTTTTTTAAATGAAAAAAATGCCATTCATTTTAGTACAATGAGTGAATTGAAGGGAAATAAGAAGAAATTGATTTAAACATTATAAATCAAGCTGAATTTAAAAATGCAATCAAGTGAATTGAAAACAATTAAAAATATGAAAAAATTTATTGAATTAAGTAAGATAAAAATGATTTTAGAATAATTAAAGAGAATTGAAAAGAATTTAATGAAATGTCTAAGACTTTAACATTAAGAATTCAGCATAAATTAAAAAGGATTCAGGGCGAACTACAAATGAATTGCAAATAATATTTTTAAATCTTTTAAAATCATTCAAGTTATACGAAATCCCGCACTTTTTGTGAATACATTCTTAAAATTTATTCATTCATTCTTTAAAATAACCTAAAATATTTGAAACCCTTTAAAATCTGTTGAAATCTTTTTTTTAATTTGTACAACTCTTGAAAGTGCCAAGGTATTTGAGAGAATACCTGAAAATATTTAAAAAGCTTTGATCATTTTATCAATTAATCATCAGGATCAATTAAAATAGAACCTTTAGAAACACAAAAAATCCATTGAATTAAGTAGAATTTTAGTAAATTTACAATAAGTCAACAAAATTCAAAATAATTCAGGATAAATTAATAAAAATTCAGCGTGCCTTCCGAAATACGAGAAGAATCTTTATCCTAAACAATTTCAAGCGCTTTGAAGTCCCTTCAAATGAAAACCCTCCCACCGCACACTAGTGCGAATTCGCACCAGCAAAACTTTAAAGTTGCTAAAACTTTTCCCGTATTTGGTCACCATGCGATCATCATCATAAATAAATTTGATATTGATCTATATCTATATACAAAAAAATCCCGTGTCACGATGTTTGTCACCACTAAACTCCAAAACTACTTAACCGATCTTGATGAAATTTTGTATATTCTGTGTAATTTGGTCCAACTTAAAGGATAGGATACTTTTCATATCATTAAATTACCCAAATATTTTTTTATTGTAAATTAAATGTTTTTATTTGTATACTCCATAAGCAGCCAATGGATGGCCAAAAGTTTAGCATAATATAAATTCAACGTATTATAACTGAGCCACATAAACGATTTGATAAAAAACTGACTAATAGTGACTGTGACTATTTTTTAGACTTTTTATAGATTCCCTGATGCGATCATATTAAAATTTTTTAAAATGTTCCATTATGGGCTGCAAATAGGGTAGCATAGGGCCCCAATCTTGAAAATAGGGTAATTTTGGGACCTTGAATGAATATAGGGTACAATCGGGGATATAGGGACCAATCTTTGAGGCCTCCAAGTAGACAACAGATATTGGGAGACAATTAGGGAGAACTTACCGATTTTTTAAATGGATGAAGATTCGTGCAGATGCTGGATGAATGCCTCAGATGTACGCTCCATTTAGATCCAAACCAACGGAAAACTTCCAATTAAATACAGAAAATTTATGGCGTTCGAGAGGATCAGTAGTGATTCATGGATGATGTTTTTGCCCAAATATAATGAGAGTAGACCCGTTCTGAAAAGAATAAGACTCGTAAGGGACCGTACTTCAATTACCTAACAGCTCACTAGGTAGATAATTTGTTACAATTTATTACCCTTTCTGCCGAAGATTATCTTTTCAGTTATAAATTTTATTAATTGGATGGAAATTTAATAATTCTCTTGGAAAAGATATCCCTTTTGGTTTCAAATTCAAATGTTTTATTAAAAATTCAGCTCTTTTCATGGAATATTACAGTTCTGTTTAACATTCGACTTTTAATTAAAAAATTTACCTGTCTTAGTAGAATTTTCATTCTTCTTGAGCTGAAATACAACTATTTGGTTGAAAATTTGACTATTTGGTAGAAAATTAACTTATTATTCATATCCTTATTTTGGCGTTGGAAAGTGAACTGGAATCTTTCTTAGATACAAATTTAACTATTTTCTTTAAAGGTTTTTTTAAATTCATCTGTTTTGGAGAAAATTTAATTTTCTTGAATAAAAATACAACTGTTCGTTTGAAAATTAAAATATTTTTGGAAACGTTGTCTTTTTCATCTTAAAAGTCATCTGCTTTCGCAGAAATTACATCTTTCTTGGTTCAAGATGCAACTATTTTTGAAAATTCAGCTGTTTTGTTAAAAATTCCACTGTTTCGTAGAAAATTTACGTTTTTGTTTTGATGTTAAAAACTAAACAGAAATATTTTCTGGATAAAAGTTCGACTGTAAAAAAAATTGTTGTTTTTTATTAAATATCATCTGTTTTAGTACACATTTCATCTTTCTTGAATAAAAATGTAACTATTTGGTAGAGAATTTTAATATTTTTAAAAAATTCATTCTTTTTGGTTGAAAAAATTGGTCTTTCTGAATGGGACATTCAATTTTCATAAAAACTTATTTTTGGTAAAAAAACCCATATTTTGATCTTGAAAAGTCAACTGGAATTTTTTTGGATGAGAATGCAACTATTTTTTGAATAAAAATTCACCTGTTTCAACAAAAATGTCATCTTTTTGGATAAAAATGCAACTACATATTTAATAGATAATTAAAAGATCTGATTAAAAAGTAATCTTTTTTGGTTAAAAATTCGGCTTTTTGGATTAAAATTTAGATTTCTTTCGTAGAAAATTATTTCTTGTTCAAAAGTTCACATTTTGATCGTAAAAAAAACTGAAATCTTTTTTAACAGAAGATTCAACCATTTTTTTTAGAAATTTTATATTTTTAATTTAAAAACTAATTTGTTTGAGTAGAAATTCACTTTGTTAAGAAATCAGATTTTTTAAAAGTCTTTGGTCTAAAATTTAACTGTTTAGTAGAAAAGCCTGTTTTTGAACTGAAAATGTAACATTTATATTTTTTAAGATTCAACTTTTTCCTTTGAAAAATTTCTTTTTTTGGTAAAAATGCAACAGTTTCATGTACAATTACGTTTTTTCTGAAGTCAAATTTTGGTAGAAAAATGAGTCTTTTGAAACGAAGGTTCAAAAATTGAGAACTTTTGTTTCTTTTTTGAGTCAAAAATCCAATTTGTTCAAAATTTATCTTTTCCTTTTTAAAATTCTTTTTTTTTGTACTCTTTTTTAGTAAAATAGAAACTATAACACTTTTTTGTTAGAAATGTATCTTTTAAGGTAGATAATTCAACTATCATGTTACAAAATACATTATTTTGTTGAAAATTGAAGTATTTTGTTAAAAAGCCACCTTTTATAGTAGAAAATGCATTTTTTGTTTAAAATCAATTAATCAATGTAAAAATTTTAAATTAATATCTGAAATACTGTTTTATTCCGCTTACAAAAGATTCTATGTTAAAAGTATTACAAGATTAAAATGCTGGTATTTGAATATTAATGATCAAGGAAAATGAAAAATTAGTAAAGGAAAAATCAGGGAATTTCAAAAAAGAAGTTCTCGGATACCCAGTCTAATTCTACTAAAATAAATAGCAAAAATTAGATAGGGCCGATCATCTGTTACGTAATTTAAGTACGGCCCCTAAGTGACTGGTGTTTCTTTGGGACATTTTTTTACTTGGGTTTTCAAGCAGATGGATAAGGTTAAGACTCTAGTTAGTGACACTGTTAGTTTTAAGGAGTAAAAGATTTAGCTTTTCACTGCTGGAGACACTTCGATCACGAATTCTTTAGTAAATGCACAAGAACGCCTATATATGATCGACTGATTTAATCCTTTAAAGAACTGCTGAACCACGCAGTTTCATAGTCGTGAGGCAGCGTGTGCCAGTCTCAACAATGGATCGTCATCAGTTTACAATAGACTGTTTAAGTTTCCCCTGACTAATTCAGTCCCAAGGTCAGTGCGAGGAAACTCCCAAAACTGTTCTTACATAGGCGTTCTTGTAAGTCAAGTATTGCTTTTTAATACTAAGTGGATGATGGCAGCAATGTGCACATTGCTTATTAATAATTATTAATGTTTTGTGTACTCCATACTAGTGGATGGGTTAGTGACACTTGTGATGCGCTGCTTTGATAACTATTCCTCGGACATATTTATATGCAATTTAATATTAAAGCGTGCTAATTTTTACAAAGCCTTCATTTAAACTTTGATTTCAACTAAAATTTTTAATAAATAAAGAAATTAAACTAGGATTTCACTCACTGGTCGCATGTCACTAACTGGGCCATTAACCTTATTAGAAGATAATTAATGAGAACTCACCGAAATCGGATAAATTGGAATGCTCGTACATAAGCCGCTTGAATGCCCAGATGTACGTTTCATTTAGATCCGAACCAAAAGGAAATTTTCAAATGAAGACAAAAAATGTATGGCGTTCGGGAAGATTAGCAGAGATCCATGGATGATGTTCTTGACCCAAGGAATCGTATAACGGAGAGTAACCAGTTGTTACAACGGACCTCTATGGACAGATTTCCGATAGGCAATTATCAAATTTTGGTAAAGAGTCTTCAAGATCGAAGAAATCAACTGGAAGGCCCATCCAATCTAAAAAGTTGGGACCTCTTCGTTCTTTCTGATTATAAGTCTTTCTCTGGGATGCTAAAGGACGGGTGTAGTTGTTGATTTTCGATACCCTGCTTTGTCGAGATAGTAACTTCCTCTTTCACATTGAATTTGTAAATTCGCGTTTGACGTCGCGTTTTCACAATTTATCATGCTCAATATAGAAGCATTTATCATTATTCTAATCGACAATGAGAACATTACTTGAAGGTGATACGGCAATTACAATCGTTTATATTATTTGTATTACAAAAAGAATCTTGTAGGATGGCATACATTGCTAGTTCGGTATAAATACATACCAATATAAACAATGAAAAACATGATAAGCACCTATTGATATGAAAAAGTTTGTAATACATCTTTAATAAAGTTAGAATCACAGATAAAAAATTCCGGAACGTCGAACATTTGAATTACAAACTGAAAATCACGTTTATGTGTTTGAAATTGGGAACGTACAAATAAACAAAATTTGTGACTTATTTTTGGTAAAACTAGAAACAGTTAAATAGCGTGAAAGAAATTTATAATGCATAATTTTATTCACCGCGGGAAAAACAGTTCTATGTAAAATATAAGTGGAGAAATACATTTTGTTTATTTGAAAGTTTACATATTTAGATATATAACACCAACTAACAAATAATTTATGTATACGTTGTTTTTTTCAAAGAAGTTTCACGCATTTATACACTTGTCACATACTATGATAGGGAACACCTCCACTCTCTTAAATTTTTATAGAGTGAATCATACATTTCATAACTGCAAAGAAGTATTGCTGTTCAATATTGACATTTGTTTAATTAAAAAATGCGGCCATGTACGTAGAATAGGGCATTCAAAAACCTCTATTTTATCACATTTTAAATATCTCAAAGATAAAAAACTCCGAACAACGTACCGTCGACCAGATACTCTTTCTATAAAATGGAAAATCTAGTATTGATTAGGCCCGATGCACAGTGGGGAAAAACGTACAAATTTTGCAATTTTGAATTTACAAAGCTTGCAAGTGCGAACTTGCCTGCCGCGCAGTCGTTTGACCTCGTGACAATCACATTTTTGTCCTGGCAGAAATTAAATTGCACGTAAAACAAAAACAAAAAAACAAAGAATATGCTATGTACATTTCCAAAGTGATACCCAGGAAACAAGAAACGATTGACGGCGTTTCAATCTTTATTTCAATTCGTATGAGATGTGTATCTTCAAGAGGAATGGCAGATTGCTGATGATAGGTTAGAGGTGCCAGTGATTTCTGTCAACAGTTTTTTTGTCAAAAGAAATCATTATTTTAGTATAACTGACATAAAAGTGACATAAAAGTGAACTTAAAATAAATTTTGATTAATTTATACATAGGATATTTACTATCTAAAAAATTATAACCTAAAAGTTACATTAGTGTTCGTATTTCATTTTTGATCGTCTACAATTAATATTTGTTGCATATTTTGAACTAAATATTTTGTTATATGCATTAACTAAAGTATATTTTAGCTTATGTTGTGTTGAAACTTATATGATATAGTAAAATAATTATTTACGTGACAGAAACAGTTTTAACAGGAAATGTGTTTTTTTTCACTAAATACGATAAAAACTCTACTTTGAACACTTAGTTTTGGGAAAATATTAATTTTTTGCATTTAATTATTGTTCTAAACTAGTAAAAACAGTGCTGAAATTGGTTTTAGGCCCAATTTAAAATGCAAATTAAAAATACAACGTGGTTTCACAAGTTAGCGACAGTGGACAGTCCCTAACTTATCTGCATTTTCCTATTCAAATTTCCTTGCAGCCACTTCCCATTCACTACAATTAAATAATGAAGAGCGTAATCTGCATTATACAATTGATCGGACTTCATCCAACATCAATTGTATGATGCGATTCGTTTATGTAAAAGGAAATCTGCACTATTGAACGAGTACATCTCCGAATTTGGCTTGACAGATTTAAGTCAGTCCAAATAGCTGACCAATTCAAAGAGTCCCAAGACAATTGAAATGCAACTTTGTCAATCTGGAATTTTAAGATACACATTTCAAAGCGCTCCAGTTCAATCGTTTTTTTTCCTGGGTAGTCAACGCGGAATCTAATGTGAGATTCGTTTAGCAGTTCTGATGTCCGTTGAATTATATTTGTAGTAGTAAATTATATTTACAATTATTCATTGATTCTAGTATACAAATTTGAATTCTCTGGTTCATGATGGAACTAAATCGAACCAGTGAATTGATAGTTTACAATGCGAATTACTGTAGCTGAAAATCGGAGTGGAAGTTAATTGTGTGCTTCAACCCCTGCGATACAATGAAAACATTTCTTACTTGTACGATTCTAAGTTATATTTATCAGAAATTTTCTTGAAATATGTGGAAAACCATCAATTAAATTGTATCTAAATATGACCTATATATGTAACGCACATGACTGGAGCGTTTCTAGTGAGAGTATATGGATAAAATATTGATAAATAATGTTAAATTGTTTTTTAATTGGCACTATGGTCTATTATCGTTGAGACTTCTAGGTTAATATATAGTCTCACGTGACGTCACAAATTTATCTTTCCAAGTATAGCGTATTACATTGTGCGTTGGCGAGTAAACGAAAATGTTTATTAAGATATTAAAGTTGGGCCCTAAGAGTATTAACTTCACATTTAACTCCAGGAATAAATTTTATCTTTAAATTGAATAAAAAAACGCAGTAGCACGTTTACCTGACGAAAGGTAAAATTTGTCTGACGAAAAATAAAATTTATCTGACGAAAATATTTATGTGACATGTGTGATATGTCAAACGGCTGCGCCTCGGTTCAGCAAAAAATTTCTTCCATAAATTTGAAAATCCTCGCGATATGTTGAACAAACCTTTAGTTTCTGGTGATCCTGATGAAGACTTCAAAAATTGTGAACAAGCAGTACAAAATATAAACAAACCAAAGTGCAGCCTATGTATTCTGTGAGTGTAGGTGAATGATTTTTTTTGTTAAAATCATTTAAATATTTTAACACGATTTAAAAAATGAATACCGCGAGGATGTGAAAATTTTCGTAGAAATTGTTTTCGGTGAACCTAGACGCAGCCCATTGACATATCAGATATATCAAATAAATATTTTCGTCAGATAAATTTGATAAAATTGTAAATATTAAAATTTTAAACATGCTGTAATAATGATATGTGGATTTCATATAACATCATAACATCTTCGTATATATTTACAGCACTTACCCACAACTAACACCTAATAATATATTGATAAACGTTCAATACTGCAAATTAGGATCAGTAGTTTAATTTTACTGAAATGTGTAATGTGTTCAATTTTTTAAATGAATTACAACTGTTAATAACCACTTTGCTTGATTTCATCTGTGGCCTGGTTACATACCTGAAAATAAAAATTTTAATTAACAGTAAACCATTATGGAATAATATGTGTACCGTGAGCGTTTCCCAGCACAAATTAATGATATCCCACTTCTGACAACAAAAGTTACAAGAGCTTTTTTTTCTAAACAGCTCTAAGAGTGCCTTTTCTCTCACCACGTTTGTCAATCATCGAATTAATATTTATTTATTTATTGAACAGTGAACAGACAAAGCCCTTTTGTTACAAACTAAATTTTTTTAAGACTATGTACTTAAGTATAATAACTATTGTGCTTAGGCCGCGCTGTTGTCGGCATGGTATACGATTTTTCGCAGATTACTTCTGAATCGCGTTGCTGAGGTTTCGAAAAATCTAATTCCTTGGAGATTTGATTAGCTTCACTTATGCTGCTGTAATCGTGATTTTGTCTATTTATCGGCATACCCAGTTGCCTAGCTGCAAATCGTAGAAATCTATTTTGTACGCGTTCAAGTCTTATGGCGTAGTTGCAAAAGGTAGGCTTCCATACCACTGAGGCAAATTCTAAGAGAAGTCTTACTAGCAAGAAATACAACGTTTTTAGGGCAAGCGGGTTTTTGAATTTCGATGCATTTCTTGTGACAAAGCCCAGCGATCTGAGGGCTTTGTTGATTCCATTTGCAGCTTGTGCATTTAATGTTAAGGAATCATCTAGCAGTATCCCAAGGCCTAGCACCACGGCGACCCTAGTAAGTTCCTCTCCTGCCATGTTGTACTGATGAGTAAGGATAGATTTACTACGAGAAAAGGTTATGATCGAATACTTCTGCACGTTCAGTTGCATCCCATTCTCAGTGCACCACGTCTGCAGTTGATCGAGATCTGACTGAAGGCTGATGCAATCAGACTGGGAACGGATTGTTTTGTATATCTTTAGAACATCAGCAAGGAAGAGAAAAAATCAGAATTTTATAATCAAACTAATATAGTTGACATGGAGAAGAAATAGGAGAGGGCCGAGATGCGAGCCCTGTGGGACCTTGGAAGTAGCTTGAAAGGGTTTCCAGTAGCTGCTTTTGACGCGAACTGACTGCCATCCTTCGCTAAGATAGCTTGTCAGCCACATGAGCACATTGTTTGAAACCCACAGCGCTCTAAGCTTTGCCACAAGAATTCCATGATCAACTTTATCAAACGCCTTCCAAAAATCTGTATATATGGCGTCGACCTGGAATCCTGATTCTATCTCGTTAATGAGGTAGTGGGTACAGACACATAGATTTGTGGTGGTAGATCTCCCCCTCCTGAAGCCATGCCGCTCCTCGATAATAGTATTAGACGAGGTAAGGTATAATTTGTCGCTGATTATATTTTCGAATATTTTAGGAATCGCATTGAGTATGGTTATGGGTCGGTAGTTTTTGACTTCATTACGGTTCCCGTTTTTGAGGATGGGAATTACGATGCCCTTTTTCAACTCAAAAGGAAAATGACCTTCCGTGAGTGACTTGTTAAATAAGAGGAACAGTAGTTGTAAAAATGTGGAGCAGCAGGATTTCAGGAGGGAGGGAGGTACACATTATTAGTTGGCGTTTGGTAAACAGATTTGAAAAAAGATGCGAAAAGCCCGGCTATGTCTTCACCAGTATCAGCAGTTTCTCCGTTTAACAAAATTTTGTTTGGAATACCATAGTTTTCACGCATGGAATTTGTGTATTTACAAAAAGTTTTTGGGTTCGATATTATTGATCTTTATATATCGTCAAGGTACTTTTTGTAGCATGAGTCGGCTAGACGTTTACTCTGGGCCCTAAGATTAAAAAACTGTTGGTAATTGATGTTGGTTCGCGTTTGTTTATATTTAGGGTGAGCAATATTTTTCGCTGTTATCAACTCTTTGAGCTCACCACTGGGATGTATGTCATTTTCTGAATAAGTTTCGTTGATAAGAATGTTTACATTTTTTTCTAGGGTCAGAGGAGGATGGTAGTTGTCAATAGGTATGTGGGGTTCTATTTCTATGACGACAGAGTCTGTTATGCTGTTGGTTAAAAATAAACCTAATAAAGAGACATAGACATTAAATTTGTCTTTAATTTGAGCTAATGTTATATAATCTAACGTGTCCGAGATCGTGTTGACAATGTGTAATTGTTGCGTTCCTATGGGTGTGCAACTAGGTCCAAGATCAGGATCGGCGTTCCAGGAAGCATAGGGCATGTTAGAATGGCTAAATATACTCAAAGCTGCACTTGGGAAGAAAAGAAAAGGTCTTCAAGTATCGAGCATAGATCAACATATTTTCCCTATTACTATTTTGACTACTACGTGCTCTACAGAAGTAATATTCTTAGGGAGTTTAACATATCCTAAGCCTTGATTCACCACTATCATAAACTCGCCACCACGTTGACAATCACTAGTTAAAACATTTCTATCTAGTCTAAAAATATCGAATCCCATAAATCCTAGTTCCGCCGAATTTATGCCTTCGTGTAACCACGTCTCAGAAAAAAAATGATATTCTAACAGCAAGTTGGAACTGATTTGCGCAGGTTATCGAGTTTTGTACGTACACTCCTGACGTTTTGATATCAGATTGACAGGATTGTACTCGAGCGCTTAGGGAGGGGAGTACTTACATTTAAACGCTTGTTGGTGTGTGTTATGTGCCAGTTGCTTCTTCCCCTGTTGTATTGTGCTTCGTCATCAATGAAATTCCCCCTTTGAAGGATATTTTCAGATCCATCTCTCCCCTATTGCGTCGACTTTCCAGGTTGGTCTTTACTGCAGCAATTTCCTTCAGTTGCATTTTTGCTTTGTCTAGGGAGATCCACAGGGATTTCAGCCTCTTTTCCTGTTTTAGTTCCCTCTTCGCAGTTATGAATGCACGAAGTAGAGCATGCGCAGATGTCTCCGTGTCGCAGATCAGTTTGACAGCTCGCGGTTTTATCTGGGCCTGTGAAAATGTGCCATTTTTAAGTGCTCTTAAATTTGTGAGGTGAGTGCCGGAAACAATGCCAGTTAAGGTTTCAGTAATGAGGGTCTTCATGACATTTTCTTTTTGCGAACTATTTCCAGATATGGCTTGATCTGGTAGGCCGAAAAGGATAAGATTTTTTCTCCTAAGATTACGCTGCTCCATTTCAGAGACGCTGAGAATAATTAAATGGGTTTCGTCAACCTTTTTGAGAGGTGGGTGAGTATTCAAGTTGTCTAGTGTACCTTCTACGACAGAGATCCTGTTTGTTATGTCCTCCATGTCCTACTCTGCATCGCCGATCCTCACTATGGCGTTGTCGATTTTTGATGTCAACTTATCAAACTTTGTTGATAGGGAATCAACTGAATTTTTGCACGAGGAGACTTCGTTAAGTTGCAGTGTGTTCGCAGCTAAGGCAGCTCGGACAATTTTCTCCACATCCTGTGCAGTGACTGGTGCAGATGCAGATTCCGTCTTCCTGGGCGTGCTAGGTCTTTGTTGCCTGCAACACTTTGAGAATGCTCCGTTTTCCAATTTCTCGGTACGATCTGCACAAGCTGGATGGAACGGGGCCTTCCAACTAGGGCAGAACACTGCGTCAACATCTTTACCTTTGCGCCCGACACAAGTCTTTTTCGGAGCAAGTTTATCCATTCCCTCCATCCATTTTCGACGAAGCTTTGTAGGTCAGGATCAGTACGAAGCAAAAATATGATTTACACTGGGAGATAGTACGCGAGTGGTCTTTCACCCTAAGTATCGAAAGAAAGGGGCAGAAAAATACCACTACCTCTTTCCTTCTATTGTTCATAAAGTCCATACCGGAATCTCCGAACATGGAAGAGGGCACTATGATCAGGTGACGTCATAGCGAAATTTCTATTTAGTCCTTTACCATGATGTTTAAGGGTTTTGAGTGGAAAAAGTCACTGATAACAAGAAGTCTGCTCAGACCCATAGGGCGCCGATGACCCAGGAAACAGCAATTGGCAGAGGAAGTCGATCCAAGCAGGTACTACGCTCTGATTGGTGCCACTGTAAACGGGCCACGAAGTGAACCTGCCGCTTAGGTGTTGCGCGTTACTTCACTCTCGTTTCGATATCCCCGTAGGAGATACACGGTGGTGAATTCACAGGTGGGCTATGAATTGAACTTAAAATTAGTGGAGAATTTCAGACATACCTAAGAAAGTAATAACACTAGAAGCGCCGGAGGGTATAATTTCGACCTTTTTGACAGTTTTAGAAAGATTTTTTCTGCCCGGTGAAAAATTTCATTACTGAAAAAAATATAAACGCTGGTCGTGAAAATAAATTTACGGGGAATGGGTTATTCCTAACCTAAAATTAAGTTATCAAATTCGAACACATCATTTGATAGTGAAAGTAACAGCATTTTCGTTTGTTCAAATTTCGGTACAATTTCCGAATCGGGCTACGTACGGACAGTGACCATTAACACCTCTAGCCACGCCGAGCTAATATTGTCCAAACCTAAACTTGACATCCCAAATAAAAGTAATGTCGATAACCGAAAGGTGCGTTTAATACAAATTCATCAGGAATCGCACACACCGAATGTTCACATGAGTAACCTTAGGCAAATTGCGACGGAAGTCAAAACTACGGATAGTTTGTACCGACGCCTGGTGAATCCTGACTTGTGCGTCTTTTGGTTGTTAAACATAAAGGTCCACTGATAGTTGCTCTCGCTCGGAGTTATCGGAGTCCGAGGATAAATATACATATAAGAAAAGGAAAACATAAATCAAAAATGATTCGCTGAAGTGTCGAAAGTGCCAATATGGAGAGTGACTCTCGTTCCGGACTCCCAAGCGAAGTGAAGGAAGCGGATTAATTCGGCAATGTGAGGCAGGTCATGTCACCTCCCATCTAAAAGTGAAGCGCCAACATTTTATGACTTTTCCTATGTTTGGATACTTAGTATCTATGCGAAATTGCTTAAAACTTTGATAATATGGCTAAGGTCCAATTTGGACCCTCCGGCCTTCTAGGTATGCGATTTTTCCAGCCCTTCTTGTGTTAAAGACTTAGTTTAAATGTCGGGCAAGAAAAGCAGTCTCCGCGTTACGATCCATGTTCAATGTTAGCAGTGTATATTAACTTAAATTTTCGGAACCGACTATGAATTCTATGTAAAATAATGAGATTGGGGATAAATTTTGCGCCATTTCGAATGTTGAGTTTTGCGAAGTGTCAGCTTTTAGGTTAGGATAGCTAGCTTGACCTCATGACCTCAAATTTTCGGTAATAAATGTAAGGTCAAGACGGGATTTGAAATAAAAACGCCGTTTATTGTATACCTTGGTAACTAATATAGATGTACGAGAGAGTGGGGCTAAACGGGACGCGGGGTAAAACTGGATGTGTTGAATATCTCCAAAAACATGGTTATCTTCGCACAGAGTATTCTGTGTGTGTACGCGTCTGTATGTGAGGCATATATGTCATTAGACTTGGTGACATTCCATCAATGCAGTATGGCGCCAGAAGTCGCTGTATTGAGACATCGCATTTTTTTCACCGAAAGTAATTTTTTGTTTTAAAGTTTTTGTGTTTGATGACTGTAAATTAATCGCAAGAATTATTGTGTGAGTGTTTTTGATAGGTAAAGTTGTGTTGAATTCAATCCCAGGAGCTCATCCCGCCCCACGAGAAATGGCAGCCAACCAGAGGAATCGGCAGGGACGACCAGAAATAGCCACAGACGGGAAATAAAGTAGATGCCCTGTAGGAGGGAAGGCTATAGAAGTCTTCGCTTCCTTATCCACCACCCAGTAATAAAGACATATTAGACGAGATGCGGTGTACTAGGGTGATAAGGGAACGACAACCATACGCGCCAGGTATGCTTGAAAATGGTCGCCCCAAAACCGAGAGCTTATCGGGGGCCCAGCCATAAATAAGAACTGTTAGTCCCGCGGACAGGCGGACCACCTGCGAGACCAGTTCTTAGCCCGGCAGGCTCCACAACAATATGCTTCGGGTGCGTGCAGCTCGGGGTTAGGAAACCCTTATGCCCCAAATGTGGGCTACCATACGCATCCGACATAGTGCTAAAAGGATAGTGGATGCGCCGACCAGGTCAGCTAATTTTCAGCGAAGGACCAAAGCTTGCTGAGTAGCAAACCAAAATCCAAGCGGCCGCTCATCGGAACGGTCTCGTTTTGGACCTGAGTTAGGTTTCTGGGGGAGGGCGGCAACATTTTAATACCGATCTAAGAATTAAATTTAATTTTGTTTTGATTATTTGATGATTTTCCTATTATTTGATTATTATTTGAGTGATATGACGACAGACTACAAATGGTGTGATTCTAGAACAATGTTGTTCGTCAATATTTTTGCCTAAATACGAAGGCTTGTTGTCTCTTTTAAAACATGAATCGATGCGTTTGTGTGCGAATGTTGGCTAGTCCATTTTCGACATGATGGTTCGCTAATGTATTATTAAATGGCGTTACTGAAATGCATTTTTGAATAAAAGATATGTAAAAATCATACGAAACATGCAATAAAAATTCTTTCGACCCCGTGTCTCAGCATGACCACCTAAAACGGATACCAGGAGAATCGAGCCTTGAAACTTTTCGGCCAAACGCATGAACTGGGCTTAGGAAGAGGGATCAACCGAGGCTCTTGATCCTGCGGGAGATGAGAGTCATAGTTGTCGTATGCCAATCGATAAAGAGAAAAACTCGACCTTCCATTTGAGTAGAAGGGAGTTGTGAAGGGGTAAGTATTAACTTACCTGTCACTTTAAGTTATTCCCATATTAAAAATAGACCCATCAAAAAGACAATCGTGATCAAGAGCGGAAGTCCCCTCGAACTAGAGCATCCATCGAAAATTGTAGAACTTAAATAATTATTTCCTTGCATGCATCTGTTTTGATGTAAAATTAACCTCCACCTGTCAAATCCGAGACTGACAATACTACGGAAGCCAGGGATGAGTCGTCATAGAATTAGCAGGAGTAACTAACGCACGCTGGGTAAATGACCTATTACCAACCATGGTCCTAACATACCACGTCTCAATTTTCCGATCCCAACACGAGATGGCGGCCTCAAACGTCCTATCAATTGGTTCCGCGGCTGGTCGCTATATTCCACTATTCTCTCCGTGCCATGCCATCGTGGCGTGGCGTCACGATATCCACGCCGTTAACGACTCCATGGCAACCAGGGCTGGTTATTGCCACGTAGAAGTATTAAGAAAGATTCCTGAGACGTCCTGTAATAAATACCGGTGACCATCACATAACTGTCAAATCTAACAATCACATCTCCACGGTTACTGATTATGATCGGAGTCAACTGTGGACCAGACAAATTTCCACCCGTTATATATTCTCCCCTGACTTTATTAATAAATAATCAGAAAGATCGCGATATATTTTTGGCCAGAAAGAACTCAGAAAAACCTAGCTAAATAAGGAATGCGCCAGAAAAATTGTAGTATGTTACGTGAGTGTGGATAGGAGAGTCTTATTTACTCTGTTTTAAAGTTTATTTTGTCCTAGTAAAGATCCAAAGGCTTAATATTAAGTTTAAGGTTAGAACTAGTTAATTTTTTCTGCGTATTAAGGGAATCGGACGCCCTACCTTTGCTTCTTGGGGATCCAAAATCCAGGGAAAATTTGGAGCCCCTCCTTTGAAGTTGAGATGCCGGAGGAGAAGAAACTTTCCCGAGACGGGCGGCCATCTTTGCCACTGCCAGGATTCTAGCCACGAGGCGGTGGCTATCATATGGTCAACAGGGATGGAATCCATTTTACCGATGCGATCAGGACGTAAAGCATAAGAGCACAGCACCTACTGGAAAAGGCCCGTGAGCAGCAAAGACGAGCGGGAAAGTGGCGAAAACGACGCTGGACAGTTAGGTCGTGTTGGCCATTCACCTGGAATACTAGGAGGAATTTCTTTTCTTACGCACTATTGCAAAGTCGGACAAGCCCATTTTTTGGTTTTTCGGGTTCTGCGGAAGCAAGGTAGGCGTCATCAGTTTTTCCTCAGTTGATCAGGTTCGATTATATTCATTACTAATGTCACGTGTTAGAGTTTTTTTTCTTTGTTGTAAGAGAGAATCTTTTCCGGTTCGTTTCTGTGAAAACATTAAACCGCTAATTTAGAGACATATTTGGAGACTGAGTGTTGCGCATTTTTTTTTAAATATTGTCTAATTTTGGACAATTTTCCGTCATCATGTTTTTTTTTTTAGTTTTAAGCAAGTTTTACCGAAACTTTTTCTTCTTTCTGTGAGTTTCTTTTTGGGGTTAAATTTCGTTTGGTAACAGTGTATAGTAAAATAGCGTCCTTCAGACTAAATTGTTACCTTTCAAACTTGTAATCGTCTCAACAATTCATTTTACATGTAATATAATAAATAAGTTATTTTATACCTTTTTGTTTTAAAATATGGCCTAGCGTTTTTCGCCCTCACTTTATCCCTCTAGCAGGATCTTAGGGACTCACTATAAGAGTTAAGATTTTAATTAGTTTTTTATCGAAGAAAACGAATTTTTGGAGTGACGCCATGGAGGTGTCTGGCGCTCATGAAGGTTATTCAGAATTTGCAACGTTATTCTCCTTCATATCCCACGAAGCCGGAGACAGAAAACCTAACTACAATCAAATGTGTGTGCCACTTACCTGGCTATAACCTGAACGTTATTTTTTTTTCTGAAGTGAACCGAGTTCGCAGGTCGCACTCTTTCAACCCATGAACAACCCTCAAAGCTCGTTTAATTTATTGAAGGCGCCAGGTAGGTTATCACCTATCCGAGTCTCGAGAAATCTGTTCACTTGTTCCTGCTAGCAGGTCGGCTAGTTCTTTTTACTTTAGCACAAGAGGAAGGAATTCACTAACAGACGGTATCTTAAAGTGCGCACTAGGTATATTAGGTGTGCCGGACTAAGTGTTGCGTCGCGCATGTGGCGCAGGTGAGCGAAGTGGCGAGTCAACATCTCTGTAGAACACTCAAATTTTTTGGCCTAGGCGCCAATTCTGTACTCGGCGTCGTCGACTCTCACTCTGTGTTCGATCATAGTAGAGCCCACCTCATAGTAATTTTGTATCCCTTGACGACGCCAAAAGACAATTAAGGACATAAAAATTCATAGAAAATCGGTATAATTAACAATAACCAGTACCGTTCGCAAAAACAAGGTAGAACTTCCAGCACAATTTAAATTAGCTTCCAAAGAAGTTCCTCATGCGAGCTTTTGCTTTTCTCAGAATATAATGCTGCGTTCGTTTACGCCGGAAAAAAATTTTACTTGTCGCGTCTTCTTATTAAAAAAAAATGATCATTTTTTTATTAATTTTTTTAGTATGAAAAAATAATTGTTATGTTACAGAAAATAAATCTTACGATTAATTAAATGTCGAATTACATGTCGAAAAATGTTCAGACTTTTTAGAGGTGTGGCATTTAAGGGTTAAACAAAGAAGGCTTCGAATATTTGGGCCAAGTTTTTAGTCACAAAGGTGATGCTAAATTAAAAGAAGGTATCTTCGATGGCCCTGAAATCCTGCTGTCTAATGAGCTTGAAACTCCATTTCCTTGATTCGCATATCGACCGATCCCCAGAAAATAATAGTGATTTCAGTGAAGAACCAGGAGAGAGGTTTCACCAAGACATAAAAGAATTCGAACGTCGATTCCAAGGACGATAGGATGTAAATATGTTGGCAGACTACTGCTGGATGATAAAAAGAGAAAAGAAAACATCGGGCCAAAAACGTCGCAGAAACCCTTTACACCGATCATTTGAAGAGAAGCGTGTGCATAAAAGGAATCCAATTTAAATCCCTACATTTAAAAAAATGTTATATCATAAACCATAAAAAACCATGTTTTTTGCATTTTTCTCGAAAAGTAACTGAGAAACCCCCCAATCCGACTTTGGATTCAAATTCAGCGACGAAAAATACATAAGAATACATCTGTCTGGTAAAATATTAGGGATATTTTATTTTCTTAAAATTTTTTTTATTATAAACCATAAAATACCATATTTTTTGCATTTTTCTCGAAAAGTAACTAGGAACCCCCCTCATTCTGACTTCGGATTCGGATTCAACGGTGAAAAATACATAAGAATACACCTATCTGGTGATCTGCTCAGGATAGTTTTTTCTTCTTGTGGGCCTGTGTTATCTCACACCCCTTTTGATCGTCCAAATGTGTTCTTTAATTTTACAAACGATCTGGCGCCCTTCAGACAAAATGGTAGTCGAAATTTCAAGAGGTCACCATGAGAACTCGCTATTCAAACTTTATTGAATTAAATTCATCATTGGCCTAGCAATAGCCAATAGCCTGGCAGTCAATGACTAAAATAATAAAAAGCCAAGGTTATAATATATATATATATATATATATATATGTGTGTGTGTGTGTGTGTGTAGGTGTGTATTGTGCATGATATTTCGTCACCTCCACCAACAAAACGCTTTTACAAGTGCATGGTGCGAAATAAAAACGCAGGCATTATTTAGCCAACTGATCAATTTTACCTTACTCTATTTACATTTAAAAAAAATCTCTTTTCTGTCCTGTATGTGCCCACAGCAATTTGTTGATTTAAAATATTATTCCAATCAAAATTTAAAAAATCAAGGAAGTCATTAAAATGTTAGGAATGAATTTTCAACTAAAAAAGATGAAGTCAAGGTCCAAGTCTAGATTAAGGGGGGAGTGGCAGCACTAGACATGCCGCCGTGTCATACAGAACGAACCCTGCATCACTCGAGGCGGTCATTTAATGACTAGCTGTCAGGCAGCCAATAGGAACCTCAATAGTCCGTAGGACGGAATCTATCGACGCGGCGGACGCTATTACAGAGACACCCATTGGTGGAGTAACCTCATTGGATCCTTCCCGTTGTAACCCGCCAATCAGCAGGACCGACGCTGAAATGATGAAAGTTGAAGGGAAGACAGCAACCAGAACGAGGAACTGACACTTGTGTTCTTGGCTCGACGGTGACTTGAGCTTTCCGGAAAAAGGATCATTAGAAAATTTACTAAAAGGATGAACAGAGGGAGACACCACTCTGAACGTCATTCGTTACTCTCAACTCCGAATGGGAGAATATAGCCTCGAAGGCTCACCAATAAAATTATTAACGCAATCGGATCCAGGATGGAAATTAACTAACTAACAATGAGAGGAACCACCCGAGGAGCCCATCAGCTGCTGGGGATCATGCACCCATTAGTTGCTTTTGAGTCGGTAATGGTTCATAAGGTATTTAATTTATTGTGCTTAACCTAACCCATATTTCGTGCGTCATTTCTTACCTTCCCCACTCTATCGGAGCGGTCGGAGCAATGATAGTAAGAACTCATGCCTGATTGATATTCAGTAATTTTGGTAGTTTTGGTGTAAAACTACCTGGCGCCCTTCTGGCGAATTGTTGGACTTACCTACGAGTCCAACTTAGCTTCTAAAGTCATATAAATCACTGAAAATAAATAATTGGGCAAAAATTCAGTTATAAATGGCGCCGGAATTAGGGCGCGGGTGACGCAGAGGGGAGGTTAGGAAGAAATGGCGAGATTAAATTATTTGGAATTTCGCAAACTCCAATCCTACATAAAATCAGATGGAATTTTAAAATATCGGAAAACTAAAATGAACATAATTAATGAAACGACCAAAGTTCCAATTATCATTAAAAGTTGTTGTGAAGTTTGAGGTGACACGATAACAGTGGATAGTGAGTCATCACTCGACTATTTAACTTGATAACAGCTGGAGTATTTCCCAATAAAGCTGGTCAAAGATTAAATTGGAAAATGAAAAGAAAATAAGTGGTAAAATAAAAATAAAGTGGAGTGAAAAACAAATCAAATAAAAAATTAATTTAACAGTAACTTTGAAAAATAAGTGAATGAAAAATGATAAAATCAAATAATTGTGAAAAAAAAACTAAATTAAAATAAAGTTTTAGGGAAAATAAACTTTATTTCGATTTAATTCAAAACAAATTAATGGTTTATTCTTTTTAAATTGATATAACATTAACATAACCTCAATGCAGCCTCTACTAAGAATCGGCTAATTTGGTCGACTGGTTTAAAATGTTGGCTTTTTATTTAATAAAGTTAAATTCGACCATAATAATTACACAGCACCACAAAAAAGTGCTCTGTCCCAAAAGCGAGACCAATGCTTTATGCCTTATGATTTTGGGGTCGCTTAACCGAATATGACCTCAGAATTGCTTTATCAGGTCAGGGTTTTTTCTGCCCTCAAAACAAGGGCTCTAATTTGTTGAATTTAAGGTAATCCACTAAAAAATTATGGTTTTCCTTTCCCAGAAACGAGATTTGCGTACCCTTATGTTTTCGGGGTCGCTGAAAGCGACTATGACCTCAGAATTGCTTCATGAGGTCAGCATGTTTTCTAATCTTAAAATAAGAGCTTCAATTTGCTGGATTTAAGGTATTCAGAATTATATCAATCCCTACAACAAATTACGACGTTGAATCATCACAAAATGCAAGAGAGTGCAAAAACCTAGTAACTGTTCATTGTTTAACTCAAATATGACCAAAAAAATTTCGCACCCTTATTCATCCCCATAAAAATTCCCCTTTAAAGGGTTTTATCTTTCAAAAATGTACATCTCTGTTATATGATATCGACTGCGCGCGGCCGAGCACATGTGACTACGACGCGCGCGGCGCGCAAGAGCGGTAGGCACGGCGGAAAAGTGATGACTGTTAGTCGCGAAAATCATATCTCCGCTGGGTCTGCACTAATGTTGAATTACATCAGGTTATAAAGTAACTTTTAACGAAGAAGAACGTTTTTTCAATTTTCTAAAATATTGAATAGGTCAAATGTTGTTAACGTTCAAAGTTAGTGATAAACGACAAATTTCGGACCTTAAAGAATTTATATCTTTTAAAATATGCATTTTACGAAAAAGTTGCTGGAGACCTTTTCGTCTTAAAATGGGCCATATTTTCTAGCAAAAAATTGTCCAGATCGAAAAAGTGAATTTCTCATAATTTGTTTAAACAATTGCGATTTAAACAAAACGTACCACTTTTTCGAAAAAATCCGGGTATATTCTGACAGCGTGCAGAAGTAAAATTTGTGTAGTTCAATAGCTGACTAATCATACCCAGCCAATGAAAGAAAAAAAATTGAGCGCCAAATCACAAAGGCATTATTTTTTCAAATATTCAACCCTTAATTCTATCTGGGGGTAGTTTTAGAGGTTCACGAGAACTAAATTTTTTTTATTTTTTAAAAAAACGCAAAACAATTGTGCGTCCACAAATTTATTTCTTAAGTCATAAAAGTGAAGGTTAAATTTCTTAAATATTCATCCCTTCGGAAGGGGTGTTTTTTAGGAGTTAAAAAGGTTGAACATTTTTAGGGATAAACACTGAATAGCTCATGACATATTCATAAAATAAAACATTTTTCAATGCATCATATAACAGAGATATAAATTCTTGAAAGATACAACACTTTAAAGGGGTAGTTTTTACGGGGATGAATAAGGGTGCGAAATTTTTCGGTCATATTTGAGTGAAACAGTGAATAGTTACTAGGTTTTGGCACTCTCTTGCATTTTGTGTTAATTCAACGTCGTAATTTGTTGTAGGGATTGATATAATTCTGAATACCTTAAATTCAGCAAATTTGCGCTCTTATTTTAAGGTGAAAAAAATTCTGACCTGGTGAAGCAATTCTGAGGCCACATTCAGTTTCAGCGACCCTAAAAACATAAGGGTGCATTGGTCTCGCTTCTGGGATAGCCCACTTTTTTTGTGGTGCTGCGTTATGAGTCGGGTGTGGATTGCTGTTCATCCTTTTTGACGTCTCAAGCATTAACAAACAAGAACACCAGGTGTGCATTGCAGCAAGATTGAGATAACTTAAATGCTGAGGATTATCACCCCTAGGACGGCAGACTAACCTGCGCTTGGATCAGGATCCCTTCCGTAAATCAACAGTCAGTTCGTACACGAGAAATTGCTTGTGATTCCGGAATGTCTCAGAGCAGTGTTTCTAAAATTATGAAGCGTAATCTATTACATCCGTATCATGTCTCTTTACATCAAGAACTGCATGGCGTTGATTTCCAAAATCGGGTAGCTTTTTGTCTGTGGGCAGGTGAACAAATACAAAAAAATCCCAACTTTTTTCGTTATATATTATTCTCTGACGAGTCGTCTTTTACGAACCATGGAATTGTTAATCGATACAACATGCACTACTGGAGTATTGAAAATCCGCAGTGGCTTTGTGAAATTGAATACCAGCATCCATGGACCGTCAACGTTTGGTGTGGAATAATTGGCAACAAACTGATTGGTCCCCACATTATGGAAGGCAGCTTAATTGGTCCAAAATATCCAGACATTTTGGAAAATGAACTGCTAATATTGCTTGAAGACTTGAGCTTAGAAATACGGCAGAACATGTAGTTTCAACACGATGGTTGTCTGGCACACTATTCAGCGGTAGCACGAGAAGCTCTTGATCGTGATTTCAATGGTCGCTGGATTTCTTTTTGTGGGGCTATCTGAAAGACAGACTGTACAAAGAAAAACCAACAACACGTGAGAATATGATTGATCGAATCACAAGTGCATGTGCTGAAATTCAAGAAGATATACTTCTCCGTTGTGTAAGTTCTTTTGAGCACTTACTTTAATTAAAAGATGATTCCCTGAGTACCTCGAATCGTGAGAGGTGAGGGAATTCACGTTAATCAAGCACCCTGAATCGTGAGACGCAAGGGGACTTACGTTAATCAAGCACCTCGAAGGGAACAGAAAACTGCTACATGATTGGATTTTTTAAATTCAATAGTGAATATTTTCATTTTCCACCTTCTTTTTGATATTTGATTTTGTGATATGATTTTGTGCAATTTTATCACGGTGATTTGATTTTGTAAATTTGTAAGTTTTTTGCCCCATACCCTGACTTTTGTGAATAGTCGTTTCCACCCCAACCCCCGAAAATTATTATTTGTTTGCTGAATATCAAAATATTATCTTAACCATCTTTGTGAAATGTGTATTGTTAAGATTCTACGAAACCATGGACCATCGTAAGGGAAACGCGTTGAATTGTTAAATATATTATACTCCGACATTGTATTTCATTTCGCTATAGAAATTTTCAAGTGTTTGAAGACGTCAGTCTATAACTGTAAAGTTCAGAAAATGTAAGTTTATTAATTTTGATCGATCTGTGTTACACAAATCGTAAGAACTTTTCTTAAATAAAGGGTAACTAAGTTATTTGTTATATGATTCGCTATATTCTCATTCACCAGAAAGAAACCCTTAACAATAAAAAACCATTTCCTCTACCTAAATTTCTAATTTGGGATCTGAGCTAGTTTAAACTAACAGTAAGTTCCAATTCCGGTACATCGTAGTCTCAATGATGTCGTTTGTTGGTCGATTTTAGACTTTGAAAGCTAGAATTCTAGTATTGGAGTTACCTTTTGTTATTCTGTTTATTTATCGTGATTTTGTTGTTTTTGACCCAAAAAAAGTTTGGCACCCAACATTTTTTTTTCAGTTGATTGAGTTTAATGAGACTCCGGTGCCGAGGATATATTAATTCTCTTTGTCTAAATGACATTAGGATGAAAATATTTTATAGGTGTAATAACCAAAAATAAAAGAAAAGTTTACGGCATTAGTGCGTGTATTTTTATAAAATCACGATGCCCCCCCGGGCAGTCTAGTGACGGATCGGATCAGCGGAGTTACAATCCCTTGGCTTCGAGGGGTTCGTGTATGGCAAAAGACCGTCCCTCTCGAGGCTTCTGCCATATGACAGTTTATAAATGGATTCTGTGCTCGACAAGATATTGTCTTGCAATGAATTTTTAATTGAATTTAGGGACATTGGTCGTGATTATTCACCTTATTTAGGCGAGGTATCAAATGCAACATCACTATTTACAATATATCTGTGATAAACCAAAATAAAAGACAGTTCGACGGAATTAGTGAGTGTATTTTTAAATAAAAATAACGGTGAACCCCCCCCCCCCCCCCCCCCCCCCCCTGGTGACGGATCGGTGCAGCGGAGTTACAATTCCTAGACTTGGAGGGGTTTGTTTATGGAAATAGACCGTCCCTTTCGAGGCTTCTGCCATAAGACAGTTCTCAAGTGGATTCTGTGCTCGACCAAGTATAGTCTAATAATAAATTTTAATAGAATTTAAGTAAATTGGGCGTGATTATTCACATAATTTAGGCGTGGTATCGAATACTACATCACTATATATTATATATCTGTAATAAACAAAAATGAAAGAAAGATTGACGGCATTATTGAGTGTATTTTTATAAAATAACAGTGACCCCCCCCCCCAGTTTGGTGACGGATCGGTGCAGCGGAGTCACAATCCCTTGGCTTCAAGGGGTTTGTGTGTGCCAACAGACCGTCCCTCTCGAGGCTTCTGCGATATGACAGTCTTAAGTGGATTCTGTGCTCGACCAGGTATAATCTAGCAATGAATTTTTAATTCAATTTAAGTACATTGGGTGTGATTATTCACTTAATTTAGGCGAGGAATCGAATGTTACGTCACTATTTACTATATATCTGTAATAAACAAAAATAAAAAAAGTTCGACGGCATTAGTGGGTGTATTTTTTAATAAAATAACGACGACCCCCTCCCCCTTTCTGGGGACGGATCGGAGCAGCGGAGTTACAATTCCTAGGCTTTGAGAGGTTTGAGTATGGCAACAGGCTGTCCTTCTCGAGGCGTCTGCCATATGAAAGTTCCCAAGTGGATTCTGTGCTCGACCAGGTATAGTCTACCAATAAATTTTTAGTTGAATTTAAGTACATTAAGCGTGATTATTCACATAATTTAGGCGAGATATCGAATACTACATCACTATTTACTATATATCTGTGATAAACAAGAATAAAAGACAGTTCGACGGCATTAGTAAGTGTATTTTTATAAAATAACGGTGACCGCCCCCCCCCCCCAGTCTGGTGACGGATTGGAGCATCGGAGTTACAATCTCTTGGCAACAAAGGGTTTGTGTATGGCAACAGACCGTCCCTCTCGATGCTTCTACCATATGACAGTTTATAAATGGATTCTGTGCTCGACAAGGTATAATCTTGCAATGAATTTTCAATTGAATTTAAGGACAATGGTCGTTATTATTCACTTAATTTAGGCGAGGTATCGAATACTACATCACTTTTTACTATATATCTGTAATAAACAAAAATAAAAGACAGTTCGACGGCAGTAGTAAGTGTATTTTTAAATGAAATAATGGTGACCCCACCCCCTTTGGTGGCGGATCGGTGCAGCGGAGTTACAATTCCTAGGCTTTGAGGGGTTTGTTTATGGCAATAGACCGTCCCTTTCGAGGCTTCTGCCATAAGACAGTTCTCAAGTGGATTCTGTGCTCGACTAAGTATAGTCTAATAATAAATTTTAATAGAATTTAAGTAAATTGGGCGTGATTATTCACATAATTTAGGCGTGGTATCGAATACTACATCACTATATATTATATATCTGTAATAAACAAAAATGAAAGAAAGATTGACGGCATTATTGAGTGTATTTTTATAAAATAACAGTGACCCCCCCCCCCAGTCTGGTGACGGATCGGTGCAGTGGAGTCACAATCCCTTGGCTTCAAGGGGTTTGTGTGTGCCAACAGACCGTCCCTCTCGAGGCTTCTGCCATATGACAGTGTATAAATGGATTCTGTGCTCGACCAGGTATAGTCTAGCAATGAATTTTTAATTCAATTTAAGTACATTGGGCGTGATTATTCACTTAATTTAGGCGAGGAATCGAATGTTACGTCACTATTTACTATATATCTGTAATAAACAAAAATAAAAAAAGTTCGACGGCATTAGTGGGTGTATTTTTTAATAAAATAACGATGACCCCCCCCCCTCTCTGGGGACGGATCGGAGCAGCGGAGTTACAATTCCTAGGCTTTGAGAGGTTTGAGTATGGCAACAGGCCGTCCTTCTCGAGGCGTCTGCCATATGACAGTTCCCAAGTGGATTCTGTGCTCGACCAGGTATAGTCTACCAATAAATTTTTTGTTGAATTTAAGTACATTAAGCGTGATTATTCACATAATTTAGGCGAGATATCGATGAATGAGCAGGTGCATTATCGTGATACAAAAGCCACGAATTGTTTTTCCAAAGTTCCGGACGTTTTTTGCGTATCGCATCTCGCAAACGGCGCATGACTTGAAGGTAACACTCCTTATTGACCGTACGACCTTGCCTTAAGAATTCCTGATGCACTACGCCACGGTAATCAAAGAAGACAGAGAGCAAAACCTTCACATTTGACCGAACTTGACGTGCTTTTTACGGTCTTGGAGACTCAGGATGCTTCCACTGAGACGACTGGGCTTTATTTTCGACGTCATAGCCATATACTCATGATTCATTCCCAGTTATAACCCTTTTGAGAAAATCCGGATCATTATTGACTTCATTCAACATCTCCTAAGCGATGGTCATGCGATGGATCCTTTGATCAAAATTAAGCAGTTTTCGAACAAATTTCGCTGACACACGTCTCATGACCAAAACGTCCGAAAAGATAGCATGGCATGAGCCAACCGATATGTCAATATCTTCAGCAACTTCTCTGATGGTAACTTGGCGATTTTTCAACAGCATTTCTTCCACTGCTTGAACGTTTTCATCTGTTGTTGACGTGCTGAGACGTCCAGGGCGATGTTCGTCTTCGACATCCTCTCGGCCTTCTTGGAACAGCTTGTACCACTTATACACATTTTTCTTACTCAGAGTAGACTCACCGTATGCAATGACGGCATTATTGAAAATATTTTGATCAAATAATGTTGACCCCCCCCCCCCCCCCCCCCCCCCCCCCCCGGGCAGTCTGGTGACGGATCGGAGCAGCAGAGTTGCAATCCCTAGACTTCGGTGGGTTTGAGTATGGCAACAGGCCGTCCCTCTCGAGGCTTCTGCCATACGCCAGTTCACAAATGGATTCTGTCCTCGACTAGGTACACTCTAGCAATGAATTTTCAATTGAATTTAAGTCTATTGGGCGTTATTATTCATTTAATTTAGGCGAGGTATCGAATACTACGTCACTATTTACCATACATCTGTAATAAACAAAAATAAAAAAAAGTTCGACAGCATTAGCGAGTGTATTTTTAAATAAAATAGCGATGACCCCCCCCCCCCTGGGGACGGATCGGAGCAGCGGAGTTACAATCCCTTGGCTTCAAGGGGTTTGTTTATGGCAACAGGCCATCCCACTCGAGGCTTCTGCCATAAGACAATTCTCAAGTGGATTCTGTGCTCGACCAGGTATAGTTTACCAATAAATTTTAATAGAATTCAAGTACACTGGGCGTGATTATTCACATAATTTAGGCGTGGTATCGAATACTACTTTACTATATATTATATATGTAACGTGTAGGCTCATTCTGACCGCTTAATAAAAGTAAATTTAATACGGTTCGAAATTAGTACAAACTCTTATGAAATATATAAGTAGAATCTTGTAATATGCCTTCTCACGCGACGAATATCCACACAAATCGTAGAGAACGAACACCCCTTCCTATCGAGTAGAGTGAAGACTTTCAGCCAATAAGGACATAGCACGCTCGACTGGCACGAAGAGCCAGTGGAATGTTTTCTTCTTTATTTTTATTTGAATACGTGGTGTATCTTTGTAACTTAATGGTGACCCCTTCGTGAAACCCCAAAAATAAAATAGTAATTCAACTTATATAATAATAGTAATATCGTTGAATATTATTGAGTAAAAAAATTGAAATGCAACACACCTGTAATAAACAAAATTAATAGAAAGTTAGACAGCATTAGTGCATATATTTTTATAAAATAACGATGACCCTCGAGTCTGGTGACGGATCGGAGCAGCGGAGTTACAATCCCTAGACTTCGAGGGATTTGTGTATGGCAACAGGTCGTCCTTTTCGGGGTTTTTGTCATATGACAGTGTGATGTTGCAGTTTGGCACCATCACAATGATCTAGTAACAAAATTAAAACTATTATTATAATTACACTGATATTAGACACCTCGAGTAAAATTCGGTACTCCATGACTCCGTTCTGTAAATTTTTAATTTAACCTAAGAATAGACCCAGGGCGAAATGACCACAAAGTCAGTCAGTGGACAGGCATTTCCGCCAAATTTATCTAACATGAGAAATATAAAATTACTAACGCCTGTATATTTTCCTATATTGTTCGAGGTTTGGTAGCGCCCCCCTGCAGCCGCAGTACCCTTCCTTCTGCCAATCATCAGCCAGGAATCAGTCATCCCTTATCGGCCTCAAGTCCTGCGGTTCGAACTCAACACGTGGAAGATTTCGCGCCTAAGGAGAATGGTCTACAAGTTGGAAGGAAGGAAGTGAGGAGAAGGAACAACAGCGAAGCAGACCAGCGGCGTGTGGCATCTCCGATCTCTCTCTTGAACGCAGAGATTCATAGTAAAATTCGATGAATTAATTTCTCTGCCCCCTCCCCCCGCTCTTCGTAAATGAGTTCCCTCGTGCTCGGGTCGACACGCCCCACAGTGGGGTGAAATCGGAAAACGAGGTTCAAAATGACATTTAGAACGCAATTATGCACCGATTTTAGAATTTTTTTTTTGAAAAATTCAGAAC
>NC_046657.1:165565050-165566455 GCF_010883055.1 Belonocnema kinseyi
TAAACATCTGTTAATTGAGAGTAGATGAAGTTATATATATTTATATATGTGTATGTGTAAGCGTGTTATTTAATTCATTTAAGAAAACTGTTTTTTTTCAATTGTTGTTCACTTATCCTTTAAAATGCATACCATTGAGGTGCCCATTAGAGTGTTATGCAATATTTCGATCGAAAATTTCAAGGAAAGTGATGCAGATTTGTCTAAAATCATACTGAGATATATAAGAACAAATTATATGATTGCAGAAGACCATGTTGAAATGGTTCGAGACAAAATAATGCGTTACTTCATCCCTGTCTTTAAAAGGAATTGGAAGTCTTCTTTTAACAAGAAAGAGATATTTGAAAAAAGACATGCTGTATGGTTAATTACCAATTTTAAAATTACGCAAACCATATTGAAACCTGGTAGACGATCTCGAGAAGATTTTGAACATAGTTCAAAGTCAACCAAGAGAAGGAAGGTGCAATCTATTCAGGAGAGTTACTCTCCGCTTGAGATTGAGTAGGCTTTCCTGAGTAATCTGACAGCTTCTGGAAAACACAAATTGGTAAATAAAATAATCCAGCTGTTGCAAGATTCCGAGAAAACTGAAGACGAAACGAGTGCAATCAGATTTGGGCATGATGAAACACTCGCACTGATAGAAGACGCTGAGCTATCCAGGCACCAGTAAGAAATCATACACCTTCAAGCAAAAGCTAGGAATGCTGACATTTATGTCCCATCTACAGATCTACTGGAAGCGAAAAAAGAATGCTACCCTCCTAGTTCAGCGATTCACATAACTGGTCAAAGCGTTACGATTCAACTGCAAGAGCAGTAAAGAGAGAGTAAAAACTATGACACTTTCGCTCAAATATGGCTGTGATGGAGCATCAGGCCAAGGCTCATATAAGCAGAAGCTTCCTGATGGCATGATATCGGACGAAAGCATCTTTATGGTCTTAATGGTGCCAATTATGTTAGAGTCGGAGGGTAAACAGATTTGGAAAAATCCTCATCCTGGCTCTACCAGATTGTGCATACCAGTAGAATTTCAGTACGCGAAGGAAATCACAGATTTGACGAGATCTGTAATAGGGCGGATAAAAGAAGAAATATGTCGACTTTTGCCCACCAAGGTTGTATTTGGAAAATTTAGGTGTCAGGTAAGTCATGCGATGTTCTTAACCATGTTGGACGGGAAAACAGCTCAGAATCTTAGCAGCACACTGAGTGCAGTAACTTGTCACTTGTGTAAAGCGAACCCTTCAGAGATGAATGACATAAGTAAAGTGATGCAGAAGAAGGTCCTTGAGAGAACTATCAGTTAGGTCTTTCGCCTCTTCATGTCAAGATACGCTGCATGACTCTAGTTTTGCATATAGCTTATCGTTTAGGATTCTGCAAGTGGCAAGCA
>NC_046657.1:165566555-165569944 GCF_010883055.1 Belonocnema kinseyi
AATTAGAAAAATCGACATTTTTTTCGATGTTTGCATTAAAATAAAAATTAAATAAACAAAAAAATAAAAAATCTACTCGCACCATTTTCTGAAAAATTTAGTACTGAATTTAAAAAAAAAAAATTCTAAAATCGGTGCATAATTGCGTTCTAAATGTCATTTTGAACCTCGTTTTCCGATTGCACCCCACTGTGCGCCGGGCGCGCGTCTCATTAGTATCGCTTGTAAGCTCGGGGTATGGACCTCAGTGTCAAATTTTTGAAAGCAACTTTTCCGTCGACTACAGCTTCCTTTTCTTCAGGTAGGACTTGAATCTCTTTTATAGTGACTCAGCCAGGTCCTTTTTTTTACCTTTTCTTCTTATTATCATAGAACTTTAATGACACTTGGCTGGATCACCATGTTAAGTGACTAGTTTCTCTTTTAATGGAGTGCCGACCCGTGTTAACTCTTCACTCTGTTTCTGCGATTTTGTGCCTTAATAAAAAAAAAGAAAAAAAAACATGGATTATGGGAGTTTCTTTGTGGGCTTTCCTTTTTTTTTAATGTGAGTATTATATAAAACCCCCTGTGCCGACCCGTGTTATCTCTTCGCCCACTGCTTTCTTAATTTTGTGAACTATGGATTATGTAATGCTTTCTTCGCTTGCTTTTCTTGTATGATGTGAATACCGCCTTTAACCCCTGTCTCGTCCCCCTTTCTCGTATAACCTCCCGACCTTTACCCAGAATTTCCTCGTTTCCTAGCTTGTTATAACTTTGTTCTCAGTTAATTTTTTTTTGTGTAATAAAAGATACTTTTCTTTTTTCTCCTGTTTTACCGGATTTATCGTAGTTTTTCGGTCAACTACTTTCTTTTAAATGCTGCTTTGACTCTAATACGACATTTTCTACATATCACTGATATCCTTTCGTTCGTATTGAACCTTTTTTTTCATGTATTCCCTCATTATTATGTAAACACGGTATTGGACAACTGTACCTTTCTATTTTTGTTTGTCCTTATATTCTTATTTTATTACGAAGTGTCTTGCCATGTTTTATTTAAACGACCCCCCCCCCCCTCTCTACCTAAGGACCGAGCTAGCCTCTTGTAAAGCATTTTCTTTGGAATTTTAGTTATTTTTCGTTTGTCGGAAATTATCGTGTCGTATTTCTTCTATTTTATTTTATCGTTCTGGCCAAATCCGGGCTGATTTGTCCTCATCCTAATTAAAGTTTCAGGATTGCCTTTATGAAGGCTTAATTTAGGCGTGGTATAAAATATTACGTCACTTTATATTATATATCTGTAATAAACAAAAATAAAAGAAGGTTTGGAAGCATTAGTGAGTGTATATTTATAAAATAACAATGAACCTCGAGTCGGACGATGGATCGCAGCAGCAAAGTTACAATCCCTAGGTCTCGACAGGTTTGTTTAAGGCAACATGCCGTCCCTTTCGAGACTTCTGCCATACGCCAGTTTATAAATAAATTCTCTGATCGACCAAGTATAGCCTAGCAATGAATTTTTTATTGAATTCTAGTACATTGGGCGTGATTATTCACTTAATTTAGGCGAGGTATCGAATACTGCGTCACTATTTACTATATATATCTGTAATAAACAAAAATAAAAAAAGTTCGAAGGCATCAGTGTGTATATTCTTATAAAATAACAATACCCCCCCCCCCCATCTAGTGACAGATCGAAGCAGCGGAGTTACAATCCCTAGGCTTCGAGGGGGTTTTTTTAGTCGAATTTAAGTACATTAGGCGTGATTATTCACTTAACTTTGGCGATATATGGAATAATAAATCACTATATATTATATATCTGTAATAACCAAAAAATAAAGAACGTTTGACGGTATTAGTGAGTGTATTTTTATTAAATAATGATTACCTGCAAGTCTGCTGACGAATTAGAGCAACGGAGTTACAATTCCTAGGCCTCGAGGGGTTTGTTTATGGCAAGAGTAGAACAGTACACAATACAACCTCTCGAGGCTTCTGCCATATGAAAGTTTTGAAGTGGATTCTGTGCTCGATCAGGTACAGTCTACCAATGAGTTTTTAGTAGAATTGAAGTTCATTAGGCGTGATTATTACTTAATTTAGGCTTCGTGTGATACGGAAACTCCATGACCACGGCTAGATTTAAATTTGATAACGATCGGGACTCGTCGAGACATCGAGGGACTTCTGTCGACTTTGAGACTCAAATGGGACGTCAATCGAGACTCCTAAAGCGACCAGATTCTATCGAAACACCTTTCAAGCCGTTTGAATTCTATCGCCTTTTCATCTACTATCGTCTGCTAAACTCAAAGGAGCTATGGATCCTCATCCAAAAAGATCATATTATTATGCCGTCCACTCTATAAGTAATTTTGCAAGTTACGGAAAATCTGGAACGACTTGTCTACCTGGCCCCAGGAGGTGATCAAAGAGTAAGGACGAAGAAATAATGACGCTAGATCATTTCTGACGATAATAGAGATAAGGAAGAATAAAACCCAAATATAGCAGAGTACCGAGCTCCACTTATTTATGAGGCCCTCGAATGTGAACGCAGCACCTAGTCTCCGCAGCAGCCTCACCGCCAATGGGAACTCTGGAAAGAAGGAGGATAAGAAATGCCGAAGCCGAGTCACAGCCCGTCGTTGTGTTGCTCGCCCTTCTCTGCCTATCGAAGCCATGTTAAGTCCACCTTTTCATTCTCGCTTCAGATAAAGTAATTGTTGAATAAACTGTTAGGAAATCATTATAAGACATTCCCAACCGTTCATGATGTCCCTGGAAGTTCCTGGTCAACATGCTTAAACTGTACGGGTAAGGCCAACTCTTTACTTTTGAGGAGAAGGAAACTTCGCTCGACACGGGGCCAATGTTAATTGAATTTTAGAAACTCTTACTTGCTTTTTTTAGTATCGAGATAATGGCGCCGTGTGGTCGAGACGGAGGTTCCCTAACTGGGCCTTTACTTATTCTATTTAGGTATATCTTGTAAAGTGATTATAAGGGTATTTTTTTATGTATGAAATACTTTTTCCCTTGTGAATTTTGTTGTGAACATTATTGAACTGTGCCCAAGTCGAGTGTTGCCCATTGTCATGTACGAATAAACAATGATATATGAATTATATAGCTTTTATTTCTCATAAAATGAAAAGCGGAGATTACCAGGCAGTGCTAGAAGAACATCTTAAGCCCTACCTTGGACGTTTTCGCTCTGCAAAATTGACTTTCCAGCAGGACAACGCAGCCATACAAGTGAGCAAGTCTACGAAGGATTGGTTGGTAAAGTCAAAGATCCCCGTACTCGCGTGGCCAGCGATCTCTCCAGACCTTAACCCAATGGAAAATGTTTGGGGCATGATGGTACGCGATGTGTATGACAACGG
>NC_046657.1:165570044-165574328 GCF_010883055.1 Belonocnema kinseyi
GAAATGCATGCTACATTAAAGTAGACCCCGTCAAGAACACTTTAAGCCAAAAAAAAAAATCGATTTTTTAAAACCGTCAAGGTGGTTTACCCCCTTAAAAAATTTAGCCTTTTTAAAAGTTGGAGAATTGATCGAAGAAACAACAGGTCGCACTGAACAATCCGGTTAATGGATTTTCGTCAAACCATATATTTTAGGAATGTTAGTATCATGAACAAAGATATGCTTATGTTCTATTCTTTCTCCTAAACAAACTTTAATTCTCCACTTGTTTCATTTTTGTTTAATGTCTCTTTTTAATCCTACTTATGTATAAGAATCTAACTTTGCATAGGTTGTGACATCATTAACTAAACTACTTATTTTAATAATATAAGAATCATTATCAAGAACAGCCGTGATGGTCCCTTTATCTGCATGAGTTATGAGTAGTTGTTTATATAATTTATTAAATAATGGTATTTTTTAATATTTTTTGCAAACATTGTATATAAACGTGAAATTTGATTACGTTTTTTTACGATTATTAAGAATATCTGTATCATCTAAATTATCGATTAATGTTAGACTCAAAGTCTTAAACAATATTAAATACTATATTCCGTTTACTTGTGATAAAAGAAGAACCATATATTTCTCCTAACCTTAAAACGTCATTAATTTTATCTGAAATTGTGACATTACTCAAATTAATAATCTAAGTATCCTTAAAATCTTCATTAATTAGTTCTTGATGTTTTTTTTTACATTTAATGGTTCGAAACTACTATTAAAAACTAAATTCTGAAAATTTGCATTTAAACGATGTTCTTGCTCTAAACCAATTGAGACATTATTGTACATATTTTGTCAAATATTAGTATAGATACTGAAGGTAAAATATTTTTTAACTGGATCTTGTTATTTTTCAAAGATTTTCAAGAAATTCTAAATGAATGTTTGAATTCCTGAGTTCATCATGTAATAAACGATCTTCTAAAGAATCTGCCATGAAGTTAACATGGTTCTTCGCAGAAGAACTTGAAAACTGTCAATTTTTAACATTAAGGGGGGTTTCTACCTTGTGCGGCCGAAAAAACGTGCTTTTTCAGAAATTTTTTTTCGGGAACGTATTAAAGATAAACATTCGAGATTTTTTTCCAGTTGTAGGTATAAGTTTATTGGACAAGTAAATAAAGTTTGAAGGAGAAATATGCACAAGGGGGAAGAGGGGGCATTGAGCAATGGTGGCGCGCCGACCAAATTTTTCTGACTCTCGGAAGTCCTGCCTCTGTTTCAGACGACCTGGAACACAAAAACAAAATATCTTCTTATTCCTTACACTTTTGTCTATGGCTGGTACTAGGATTTCAAACAAAATGAAAAATGGAAAAGTTATGCGATTTCAAAAAAAAAGCTCGATTTTCGACCACTTTTTTCCATACAAATTGTTATGTAAGATGGAAAATTGTTAATATTTTTAAAAGATTCTAGTACGGGCCATAAATAAGCCCTTGATACAAGACCGTTATAAATTTCGTGGTCATTGCTCAACTCGTCTGGCTTGAATCACTTCCGCAAGGTCGAAAAATGTAGTTTTGAGAAAAACGCCCTTTAAGTTTTGCTTCAGTATAAAGTGGAAATTTCTATACTTACATTTAATCCGCTATACCAGGACCGTACAGCCCACCTTCCTGCTCCTCAAACCAATCGTCCTGTGAAGTCCTCTCCATCCTTCGTGATGTCCTGGCCTCTTTTGATGCCGCGGAGTGCGCTGCTTCAGCCTTCTGCACGCGCATATTATCCCTTGCGTCAGCGATTGTTTTCGCGTGCGGTCCAATCTTGATGCCCATGACAGTCATAGCACGAAGTAAAGGTGTAATTCCCTCGTTAAACACGCATGCACTCAAAAATGCCGCCAACTCGATAGTCTTTGCGGAACAAAAAATGTGCTTTGGCGCCATGCTCCAGAGGACAGAGTTGAAGCTCTCGTTGTTGTTTTGTGTGTTCCCGCCCAAACAACGCTCCAATAAATTATCTGAAGAAACGTCTTCGTAAATTGAACGCAACATATTTTGCACTTCAGTGCTAAGTGGGGGCGGGTGACTATATTCGTGCAGCTCGCCCAATGCCTCCGCTTTTCTCCACTTGCACCACGAGTCCGGACCGGGGGGGGGGGGGGCAATCGCCATGCTGCGGATTTTCATCTATGGAGCATTTGTGGTAAAATGTAGCAAACATTTCTTTCTTCATGTCACTCACTGAATGAGGATTCCGTATGATTGCCAATCCATAATAATTAGTCGGATCGCGGATGAGTTTATCGGTCAATTTTCCCACGCCCTTTCCACCAACTCCTTTCGTTTTCTTCTTCCCTGCTCTCAATCGCGATCCCGTTCTCTTTTTGACGTGTCCGACGCACTCTGATTTTTTGACTATCAAATCATTACCGTATGGCTGCATATCCATTAGAGATTTGAAAGTTTTGGTGTCGCCATCACCAATGTACGTCGCGTACTTGACATTGTGAAGTTCCTCGGACCGCGTAAACATTTCAATTATGCCATCGACCTCCATCTTACCAGCACTTTCACTGTGGTTGCATGCACATTGTTCTTCGTGAGATTCAAACCAACATTTGAACTCTTCCGTATTTTCTTTGCCCTTCCAATGATTGCAGGTTTTACAAAATTTTGATTTTACAAGCAAGTCAAGAACTTTATTCGAATACTTCCCAATCAGAGTCACTGCGCCAAACAAGGACGAAAATCCTCTCCTACTCTAAGTTCCATCTCCTGAAACGGTCAAGTGAGACGGCTCATTCCCGGCTTCGGAATTTTTTTTCATCTCTTCTTGTGCAGCCCTATTGAGAAGTACGTCGCACGTGGATTTTGCAGCAGCCCACGCATTTTCCATACATGCGTAATAGGTGTTGATGGCCATACCCAGACCCAAATCCATCAAGCCGCAGAATAGATTTATTCCTTGTAAACCCAGTCCGAGAAGACGCATTACAAATACGAGTCGTCGATTGATTTCGAACGATTTATTTGCAACTTTGGGACACGAATCAATTTCAGTGGGATCGCAATTGCACTCGACACAGATTTTGAAACCCAAACCTTGTTCACCTTTCACACTGAAACTCACGTCCTCCTCACAGATCTTGCATTTCACGAGGGCACTGATCGCGGAAAATACTTGAATAAAGTTAATTATTCGGTACCCGTGGTCTGGATTCACGGTGATATCAGAATCGCCAGATTCCCTAAGTTTTTTCCCCGACGCACTCGTAAATTCTACCTCATTTTCACTGGTATACCGATTGCCGCGGAAACGACGTTTGAGTGTTTTATGACCGGGGCGTGCATTGCACATAGGTTTTTTTTTTCTTTAAACATTTCAACTATTACAAAACTTATAAATTACTATAAATTATAAAATTATAATAATATATAACTATATATAACTAATGAAAGCTTGTTAGGAGCTCGTCGCGTTTACGGTCCAAATATCAACCTCGACTGCAAGAGCTGATTCAAAGCCAAACATCACACACACCCAGCGACGCGCAAGTTGATAAATACAGATATGAATACCTAGAACTATTCAAACATTCGGCGATTCAATTCAACCCAAAAACGAGACTGTAATCGTTATCAGTTTCGGAGGCACAGCGCACTGGGTGGTGGCGGCTCGGCATGCTCGACACGGGTATCGGTTTCAGGTATCAGGTTTCAGGGTATAGGTTTCGTAATTCAAAAGATTTCCATTCCAGATTTTGAGAGCGTATTCGAGAATGATTTTCCAATCCGAAAATTCAAACAAAAAAAAATCGATTTTTTTGACTGCACAAGGTACAAACCCCCCTTAAGTGGTAATAATCATTTAATATTCATTTAACCGCTTCACCGACAAATCTCTAAATATGAAAAAAATGTTGGATAGTTTCTTCTAGGAGAATTATGGCCCGATAAACTCAAAAAAATCATCCACAAGTAATTTGCTCTTTTGGTTTAACTGCCAGCTAAAAAAGGTAAAGAGTACTTTAGGGCATCAACAACTGGATGTTTTCCCCTTTCACCAACTTTTGAGCTCCCTGGATGTTGATCTTCTTGTGGAGTATAGGTCGCGACCAGCAGCAATTTCTTCTCGAAATTGAGGTAACTCAAGCAACTGTTGTTCTTTAACTGAAACATTGCTTGTGTCCCATATTTATAGGGCCACCCCATTTTTTAAGGATAATTTTTTTTCTATTGGAACAAACTGCACCAAATTTTTTCAGTGAATAAATGAGTCGAGTTA
>NC_046657.1:165574428-165576802 GCF_010883055.1 Belonocnema kinseyi
ATACTGCGTGTATGGCTTTCCGAAGCACTCCCCTTAAAACGCGTATGTATTCGCTCAATTTCTGTCATACGAGACTCTTGAAGGGCCGTTAACCCTTTCAAACATACGGGAGCCATGTTAACTTATCGTGTATCGACACTTAATGTAAACTAGATTTGATCCAACATTACCCAAAACAACAAGAAAATAGAACAGAGGAAAGGACAATGCTCCAAAAGCATGTGAAGCTCACCAATCTTTATTAATTAAAGGCAAATCAAAATCAACTCGCGTTATTCCTAAATTAAATTAATACTCTGCATGGCGAACAACCACCGTAACACCATGATCCATCTCTCAAAGGCCCAACACCTCCTCCAATCCGGCTCGAAGGACCAAAATGTTTTGCAATTAAATCATATTTTCAATAAAAGAGAGCTCGGATTTGGAGGAAGGAGGTAGGCCAAAGACAAAACACCATTGGCTACAATAAAGCACGGAACTTAAGGTTTATTAAATCCTGGCATAAAAAACCTCCACTCAGTGAGTGGAGGAAAAAGCCTTTACAATGCTAAACTTATAACTACAAAGGCAAACTCACCAAAACGCAGTTCACACAAACCAATAACGGGAATCAACAATCCAAGCGGTGATCCACAGAACTGATCCAAGTACACGCGGTGATCCACAGTAATGATTCAAATATACGCGGTGATCCACAGTAATGATCCAAATATACCCGGTGATCCACAGTAATGATCCAAATACACGCGGTGATCCATAGAAACAATCCAAATATACAACGCTAGCACTTCACACTTGAATGATCACAAACGATCCACCACATGACAAAGCACAGCTCGAGCGCACACAACCGTAATCCAAAAATGTGGCTAGGCACAACACAAGGCGAGAAAGATCACCATATATCCGATATACAAATTAGGTCACTATGTCAATATGTCAATCGCACATGAGAAGAAGTACAAAAGGGAGATCTGCTACGTTCGACTACTCACGAAGAAGTGAAGATTATACGACGCGACCCTGCAGGGATAGACGATCGCTTGCAAATTTTCCTAAACTTTACGATCTCAGTACGTGACCGAACAATGGTCCGCCGGAGAAACAATTAGCTTTCATCGGTCGAAGGCCATGGAAGACAACAAGCCCGCATGGTATGCACAATAACATCAAGGTAACACAACTCAAGGTCCAAAGGCACGAATTGACCGAACAGAAGCCATTAATGCCCAGTTGGCACAAAACGACAGGGATTTTAAGAATGTCTTTGGGACACACCTAGGTCTCCTAGATGTCTTATATCCTAACAGTGCATATTCAAGTCGTAAAGGACTAAATGTTAATTCTTAAATGCTAGCCTCGAATATAAGAGTTCGACGGCTAATATTTGATAAAATTGATTTTTCGATTGTTTTGGTTGTTAATTATCGCTAAAAGAATACGAAAAACTAAATGGAATTTTTACCTTAAGACATAACAAAGTATCAGTTATAAAACTCACCACTTGTCAGATTGTTAGGTTATTGACAATTTATTATTTAATGTGTAGGTCATTGAACCTCTAAAAATCACTAAATAGCCAACCTCGGAATTCCAAACCAAATAGATACTATATTTTACTAATTTCGCCTGTTTCAAGTAAACGGAAGGAACCCACAACAATGTTATGTATTGTAACCCTCTTTTTATTTGTGATTATTTTCTAAATTTAATTTAACAAGGTTGTATAAACCAATCATAGTTTAAGTGCCCTAAGGGCGCTATGTAATTTTTACAAAACTACGAAAAGCCTTTTTACTATTTAACAAGTGAGATCAAATCATGGATAACGCTCATTTGTGATAACAGTTTATAATTCATGCTTTATTTGATCACAATTGCTTTAAAATAAATAAATAAAAAACAGGAACCTCGTTCTTAAATTGCGGGTATGTTCACTTGCGGTTCTGAAATATGTGAAAAAATTTCAAAATCTTTTCAAATTTGCGAAAAACTGAACATTCTACGTCTCTTTAGTTCACAAAAAATTTCGAAAATGATCTTAAATTCTCTTAATTGTTGGACAAATTTTGGTATTCTTTGTTTTTTGAGGTCGCTGAACACGAAAATGGATCAAGAATCGACCATTTAAATATATTATTCCATATAATGGACTGTTTTCCGAGACGTTAATTCGATTTTGTACAAAGTTTGTCGTAGTCCTTATGTTTCATTAAATTACTCAGCCACACAAAAAAAGCGTGCGGATCTGGTAACAAGACACACGTATTTCTATGGATTTTGGGGCGCTAAATTCAAATTCGGTATCAAAAATCACCCATCACGTCATGGTTGAGCCATAACCTCAAAAAATGACGAAAAATCATGCACT
>NC_046657.1:165576902-165578546 GCF_010883055.1 Belonocnema kinseyi
AAAGGATATATTACTCTATACCATCGCGAGTTGTTTTCATGTTAAAAAAAAATTCTGAAAATGCCCTCTTTTTCGAACGCTCAAGGTGGTTTACCCCCTTAAATAATATTTTCATGGAAGCTTTAATAACTTCAAAAAACTAAGTTAAAAATGATTTTTAGTTTAAAGTATCATTACTAAACGAACGGTTCCTCATGATCAGATTATGGTGTCATTGAATGTCTCATCGTTGTTTACCCACGTTCCATTACGTTTGGTTAAAAATAGTGTTCGCGATAGATGGATTAACATACAAAGCTTTACTGACTTTAATTTTTAAAACACTTGATCTGTGCGGCGAGAAGGTCCGTAAAAACTGATCTCACAGACATAACACAGGTTGAGCAAATTACCAAAAAGGAAAGGTGCAACGAAATTGCGAATTTTCGAACTAACCCGGTCTAATATATTTCATTATATTTTTGTGTACGACGGGTAAAGTGCTCCTAGATTTCAACACTCACTAACATTTAAACGACGGTCCCTTAATGTGAGAATCGAAAAATGCATCCAAATACACACACACACACACACAGTAGACTCTACGATACTTCTCCCTACGTTGACGACAAAATGACAATTAGGCGTTAACTAAACAAATGAGTGACAGAGTTTTTAGCATCTGAACTGCAAATTAACGACATATTATAACGAATGTTAGTGTCCCGAAACAATTGTACTTAATATAATATAATACAAACCGGGAATCTTCGACGAAATTCCTAGAACAGTTTAAGGAAATAGTAAGTAATTATGAAACGATTTTAGGGTCTACCCCACTGATTAACGAAGAAAAACGAGACGCACGGTACAATGCAGTTATGTTCCAATTACCCGAAATTGAATCTATTGAATTCATGACAAAAAATCAAACAGATGAAGGCCTGACATACGATATGTTAAAAATGTTTATTCTCCAGGACGACACAAAGAAGGCTCAAGCTAGCACAAGCACCCATCCATCCACGAAATCCGGTACGGTTGCATCAGTATCCTATACTAGCTCGAACCCACGAGCAACTCACGTAAACGAAAGTTGCCACGAATGTGACGGCATTGGGCACATGAAAAACGAGTGTCCAAGGAATGGATCGGGTCTCAGCAAGTTCCACGAATCCCAGCAGTTCACATCACATATTGCGGCTGATTGCCCTAAACGACGGTCTAGGCTGGCAAGAGGAGGACCAAAAGGTAAAGGACACAAAGGTATGTGCAAACTTGAAAATACTATTAACGGAAGAAAAGAGTAATTTCCACCCACTAGTTGTCAAACACATTGTACAAATCACGGTACTGACGAACAAGTGAAATAAAGCAAAAAATACGTGACTTTCATAGTCGATTCTGGTGCTACCGAGCACCTTAGTACACAAAAGAAAAGACCCCGTACTAAATACATTGAAAATGACTCTCCGTGAAATTGGCTCAAAATTTGCCATTTAGCCCATCTTTTCCTGCTGAACAAAATTTGTTAATGCTAAAACTTAATCCTATGCGCCGCTTTGACACTACAGAGTATCAAAGGTTGATAGTAAATCGTTTAAGTACACACACCGAGCATAAGGAAGATATACATAATGCACGTGACTACTTATATGTACATGA
>NC_046657.1:165578556-165581755 GCF_010883055.1 Belonocnema kinseyi
GTGATCGAGTGATTAAGTTACTGAGTGATTAAGTGGATGGGATCGCCTCGTGAATCCTGACTTGTGTGTGCTTTGTTTCTTGAACATCACGGCCCATTGACAGTTGCTCTCGCTCAGAGTTATCGGAGTCCGAGGATAAATATACATATAAAAAAGGAAATCAAAATAAAAACATCATTAAGAATAATTCGCTGAAGTACCGAATGTTCCCCTATGGAGAGTGACTCTCGTTACGGACTTCCAAGTGAAGTGAAGGAAGCGGATTGTTCCGGCACACAGTGGTCGGAAAACCTAAAAAGCTGGCCAAAATTCGAAAAAAAAAAAATTTTATTTTTGTAATTTGAACTGTTGCAGCCGATACAGTAGGATTCTCTGCGTTCATTTGAGATAGCAGATGCAGCTCATTGCCTCATAATAACGTTACGTTTTAGTGCAAACTTAACCTATTCTCGCGCTGCGTTAAAAAAATCAAACAAGTGATTAAGTGCCTCTCAGTGAAAATGTTCACAAAATCTCTTTGCTTTGACGATTTTCAATGCAGTAAGGTGGATTCATTCAGTAAAGGTATGTATAATTTAAATCGATAACTCGGAAAATTCTATCTCATAAACACATTTCTATAAATATATGATAATTTTGTGGAAAACTATGCAAAGTAAACTGTAATCAATTGTCTTAACATAAGACAAAAGTTAATTATCCTGTAGTATCCTGTCTAATGAACACCTGCATAGTATCCGAAATACTTTTTTCTGAAAATTCATGAAAAAATTAGCTGCGGATTAATGAGTATTGGACTATATGTTGACTACGTGTCGCGTTATCTCATTATTGTAGACTATTCTAGGCGGATGGTGGCCGAAAACTGGGAAAATATGACTTTTTTGTTCAAAATAACGTACGACCCAAAAATATTGACCGATTTATAAATATATAATTTATATAAACAAATGTTTATAAAGAAATTATTTGTTAAAAAAATTTTTCTACGATTTTCCATAATTTTACGTTTTTTAAGTTATATTACAAGAAATTTGGATAAAAACAATATTATTATGAATAAATTTCTTCTTGAGATTATGACTGTTAATATTATAAATAAGTTGAATAAACAAATGCATTCATCAGGGCTTTTTCGATTCAAAAATTATTTTTTTTCGATTTCAATTTTTTAATTAGGAACTTTATGATAACTTTAGCAAAATTCATAATTTGTTGATTAATATTATGATTTTTAAAACAACTTTAATAAACAAATGCATTCTTGGGGCATCTGTTGACGGAAAAAATTTTTTTTTCGATGTCAGACTTTTTAATTGGGATCTTCCTAATTAATTCAGCAACATTCCTGATTAGTTGATAAGTTTGACAATTCTGTTTTCTAGAACCACAATGGATAAACCAAAAAAAGACCCTCCAGACTACACCCGAGGAGAACTCTTTAATCTTTTAAAAACACATTCACACGACGATGCCAACAACTAAGAGTTTCCCGGATAGAAGGGGAATTTTTAAAAAATAATAAAGATTGGCTGGAAAAATTTGTAACCCTCAATGATGCCCATGCAAATTTTCCGGAGTCTCAAGAAAATACTGGCCCAGGTCGTTCTCCGGTTAGTTTTGCTGACAGCGCGACAAAGCGCAGAAAAACTGAACATCTTCGAACTCAAAACACTTGCGAAGAACTTGTTTATGCAACCCAGATGACACTTCGAGCCACAGGACAACTAGGTGCCGCAAATGTCATAAAAGATATTTTAACCGGTCCACCAACAACACCATCTGAATACAGGAACGCTCTAAAACATGCTCGAGAAGAAACGTTGTCTGGAGACGAAGCATTGTCACTACTTATTGAAAATATTCTTTCAAAAAAGCAGTACAAAGGGTCCCTATAGATCACTCAACGGTTATCAAAGAAGAATATAACAATGTCAAAATGCTTCTTGAAAAAGTTAGTTAAACGAATCACAAATGGCAAATATGTGGTGATCTCAAAATCATAACAATGATATTAGGCCAACAATCGGGTTTCACGAGAGAGCCATGCTTTATATGCCTGTGGAATAGCAGAGATCGAGCAAATCATTACAGCAAAAAACATTGGCCTTTAAGAGATTCATGCAAACCTGGTTCTCATAATATCATCAACCAAAGCCTCGTTGACCCAGAACAAATTTTACAACCACCCCTCCACATAAAGCTTGGGCTCATGAAGCGAATTGTCAAGGCGTTAGACAAAGATGGACAATGCTATAAGTATATATCCCTTAAATTCCCTAATGTTTCAGACGCTAAATTGAAAGAAGGAGTCTTTGATGGACCACAGATTCGAATATTGACAAGAGATACTAATTTCGTTAGCCACATGACGAAAATTGAAATGGACGCTTGGGAAAGTTTTAAAGCAGTAAACGCAAACTTCCTCGGTACCAAAAAAAGTCCAGGCTACGAGAATATTGTTGCGAAAATGATAAGAAACTACAAAAAGTTAGGCTCCTTGATGAATTTAAAACTTCACTTTCTAGATTCCCACCTGGATAAGTTTCCAGAAAATGTTGGTGATTTCAGCGAAAAACAAGGGGAACGTTTTCATCAAGACATAAAAGTGACGAAACAACGATATCAGGGTTGATGGGACGAGGTCATGATGGCTGATTTTTGCTGGATGTTGAGAAGGGAAACGAATGTAGGTCTTAAACGTAAGCGTAACCCTTTGCATCGTTCCTTTGAAGAAAAAAGGACACGTTATAGCAGGCAGAAAATAGACTGATGAAGGTCTATAAATCAATTTAATTACGATAAAAAGCAAGATAAAATGTAAACACGAAAGATAGTATAAATATATCCCTTAAGTCTAAGAAAAGCAGAGAGAAAAAATTTTTGAATAAAACTCTTATTCATTTGCATGTTTAAGTTAGAGTTCTACATTTTAATTGATACAACCATTGTCAGGTTAATTGAAATCGGGTCAAATCTACTTGTAGTTCTAAGTTTCTTCAAATGAGTAATGTGCGTTTCGTGAGATTAGGTTAGGATAGATTTATTTCTAGGTTAGGCTCGAGTTGACCCATTCGATGCAGCACACATTTGCTATTGGGAAAATATGCTTCCAGAGCTTTACGTGTAGTTCAATAAATTTCTGTTAATTCAGGTTAGGTGAGGTCAGGTTTTGTTGGGTAAAGTTATGTTAAATAAG
>NC_046657.1:165581855-165588772 GCF_010883055.1 Belonocnema kinseyi
TGATCATTCAAGTGTGAAGTGCTAGCGTTGTATATTTGGATTGTTTCTATGGATCACCGCGTGTATTTGGATCATTACTGTGGATCACCGCGTATATTTGGACCGTTTATATTTTACACAAATATAATGATTTGATGAGATTCCCGCTGTCTGTTTAACAAGAGAGGTATCTTCTTATCTTGATCGAGATGCCCAAATCAACAAAATTGTACATCTACAATTCCAAAAAGATTTTCGAGTTTTAAATTCGACCATTGTAATCACTTTATAGGATTGGAAAAATAAAACGAAATGGTTCCTTTCTGACTATTAAGGCGCTATCTGCATCCACCTAGATCGATAATTATTTTCCGTGATGATCGATCTTCACTGTTGAATCCCAGCTGGACGACCCTCTGACGACTGGTGAGACCACCATTGCCAAGTTTCAGATCGTTTTTTGTAAAGCTTCATTAGTGTCGGCACTTGTTGAAGCAATATGGCGTTGCTCAATGTTAAGTGGTATTGGATAGACCGAGTTCGTAAGATCAGGGTTGTGTTCGGTGGCGTTGCGTCTTCATGGCATGGCATTCGCAGAGTTATAAAGATGGCGACATACTGCGGGAGTCTTGACTGGTCCAACGTTGGCTCTGAACATAGTCAGTAACTGTAGAGGTGGAATAGTTACTGGGCTGGTCCTAGGTGGCCATACCATGAAGTGGCAGGTAGATGTTGCGCCCTCACAACTCGGCGACAATGGAGACAGAATTGTGAGTTTTCAACCGAGTGAAGAACCCGTTATTAAGGTATTTGAGGCCAGTCATCTCGTGCTGGGATCGGAAACTAAAGGCGTAGAATGTCAGGGATATGGTCGGTAGTAAGTCCTTCACCTTGAACGCTGGAAAATTCTGCAAAACCTTGGAAGTGACGGCTCATCCCTTGCTTCCGTGGTGTTGTTTTTATTCTCCGAGATTTGACAGGTGGTGGATATGCCATGCAACACACACACGGAAAGTATAAATAATCGAAGTTAACAATATTTGATGAGTGCCCTGTGGTCGAGACTTGCGTTCTTGGGCGTGATATTATTGTTCGCGAATTAGTGAACCAATTCCCCTTTAAAAGTGACAGGTGAGTAAAATTTACCCTGTCACACTGTTTAACAGAGGAGGAATCTGCTTATCTTAATCAAGATGCCCAAAGCAAGAAAATGGTACATCTATAATTCCAGAAAGATTTTCGAGTTTCGAACTCGGCCATTGTAATCCCTATATGGGGTTGAAAAAATGAAACGAAACGGTCCCCTTTTGACAATCGAGGCGCTATCTGGACTCACTTAGCGCCGCGTTAATCAACAGAGGACCATATTTTTAAATCTCAACATCTCCTAGGGAAATGACTCGTGTATTTAATTTACTACACAGGGCATTTACCTGGGGAACATCTACCTAGAGATTAATTGAGGAAATATTACGAAACCATAAGCTCGCAGCTAACATTGTGACTGTACGTTTGATTCGTTACTCCAACCTCATTAACCAGTGAGACATTAACGTGGTTAGATGACTTAAATTGATTATAATCTAGTGGCATATTTGAAGAGACTTGTCAATCACATATAGGATTTTTAACCCGTTTCTACACGGGAGCACATCCAATAAGATTGTGAAGGAGTCAAATGCCACTACATCTGAATTTAACGATCAATAAGCTCGATAAGAAATTTATATAGATCCTAGTTAATAGTAAAATTCACAGAAAGGACTTTTGAATTTTCACATCCGAGCCAGTAAGAACATTTAAAGGAAGAATAATATTTAAAATCATGCTGAATATGATCACCCCTTAACTACGATAATTATTACCATTCCCCATTTTTGATGAATCAATCGACTATAAACACCTCTTAACTTGGATAATTATGACTATCCCCCCCGTCTGTGATGAATTTATGAACTATGACCATCCCTTTTCTGAATATGACCACCCCTTGACTTTTATAATTATGACCATTCCCCATCTTTGATGAGCCTATGGACTATGACCACCTTTTTTTTGTTTTGAATTGATTAACCCCTTTTTCTGAGTTACTGTTAGCTCTTTTTCTTTGATTTTCCTTTCTTTTTCCGCCTTTTTGCTTTTACCCAATCGTCTAAATATGACTACCCCCTCGAGTCCCGCTTACCCCCTTGTTACACTTTATTCTAATTTTGTGCCCCCTATTAGCCAATCGTATCTTTACCCCTTTTCATTAAAACTGCGATTTAGAATTAACCTCCAAAAATGTATGCTGAGAGGTTATGTTAGTTTTTTTTTGGTAGTTTAGTAGCGTGAACTTTATCATAAATTCGTGGAGTAATACCAACGGTAATGGGCCTAATCTATTGTAGGTTAGTTAGTTTAGGTTATGTAGATAATTGTATTTAGATTATTTTTTTTAGGGTTAAAAATGTTTCGAGAACTTTTTTTGTATAGTGAAATAGGGTTGCCGCCTAGGCAGACAAAACAATGTGTCATCAGGAGAATTAATGCATATTCAAGGTTAATAAACCACTTGTTATTTGTAATATTGACATTTTAACTGATCTTGTTTTACTTGGATTTGGGGATTTCTTCCATTAATTTTTTCTTACCGTCGACTATCCCCTCTACCATTAATTGAATTTTCGGGCCTGAGCTAGCATACTTTGTTTCGGTAAACTGCACCTAACAAGGATTAAGACGTGATCTTGGGTCTTGTTATCTAATCTTGCGAATATTGAGTTTTGTTGTGAAATTTTACCGCTTTTGAGATTCTGCTGTAGAGTATTGTTGTTTTGGATTTTTGACGTCTTCGAGTGGCTGCGGAAAGCCTGGCGCCCAACATAATTTTTTGGGAATACGTTTTTAGATATTAAGGCCCGAAAGATGCAGTACCAAAGGAGGGTGTTGATTTTGTTTTTGTAAATAAAATAACATTGTCACAATATATATGTATGACAGTAATACTAAAATTTGTGGATGGGATTGGGGTCAAAAATTAATATTTTGATGAACGGAAACATTAGCATTGGATCAGTTTGGAAGTTGGAAAAATTTGAGTTGGAAATATCTCGGAGAGTTGTATAATGATAGTCATCAGGTTGTGATGTTGCAGATTTTCTGAACTCACAAATTCAAGTATATGTAAATTTTTTTGAAATAAAATCCCTTCGTGTTCACACGGAGAGTATAAAATTCGACACTCCTACCTTTTGTTTTCAAACGATTTTATTTTCATTTCATGTTTTATTTTTATTTTACTACTGTGTTCATTAATGGCATTAATTTCAAGCTTAATCTTAAGAATTTGGGGTTGTTTGAGTTTTTCGTTCTGTTAAATTTCTTATTTCCGCGGTCTCGACCGAGAAGCCCTGCAGATTTTCGCTACCAACACAAAAAAGCGATTGGATCTATCACCACCTTCACCTTCAGCAGATCTCCGCATCTCCGGTCCCCCCATAAGATTCTGGATTTTATATTCTTTTTTAAACATCAATTTGACATCCAGGTAGAATAGACCATTCGGCCATTAAGGATAGAGTTGATTGTTTATTGTTGTTAAGGAGTATCCCTCTAACATCCAGGGTAGATCTGATAAATCTATCCATAAGGATAGAGTGAGTTATTACTCTTGGTAGTCTGAGATCCAAGGCACGTTCCTGTTGAGGATCGACCGAGGCGGTTACTACGAAATTTTACAAGAGAATAGGTAACTTCGCCTGAATACTATTATTTTTGTAAATGTTTCGTTTGTGGACAGGCATTTCTTGGCTTTTTATGTCGTTTTGTTTTCTCTCTTTTATCGGGAGCATCGAAGAGTCCACTCCACACCTGCAGTACAGAGAAAAGGAGCTCCTCATTCTCCACCTCGATATCAGAACACAGCCAGTCCTGAAAAGTAGGCATGGGACGATTCTTGCCTCGCACTCCATCTCGTGCGAAGGAGTTCGGAATCTCTCTCTTCCCCAACGGCGGCTGATAAGGACTAACGAAGAAAGGACAGGACGATAAGAGGACTAATCAGAAGTGAACCTCATCGGCTATCTTCCTCCCGATCGTTGCGAATGAGAGAAACCGGTAAGCGCGAAAATTCTTTCTTAGCGTCTGTAAACTCAACGTGATAACACGACGTGTTGTTGCCGAATCCTGCTAACGCACCCAAATTCGGATCTAATTTCTTTTAATGGTTTAGCCAAGTCCTCGTATTTTTTTGTTCTTTAAAATCGCTTAAATGTAATTTTTGTACTCCATGGCTAAATCATCGTTTTTTTTTTAATTTTATACTACTTGATTTTATGGTTTTATTGCCTATTTCGTAATCACATAAATATGTTTTCGAGTCAGTGCTAACCAATATGTGAATTTTGTGACATCCCTGAAATTCTTTTATCATCTTTCTGTCCCTCAACAAATTATCGATCTCTCCAAAATTACCGACCCCCCCCCCCCCCCCTTATATCGATTTACAAAAAAATTACCGATTTTTGTGATACCTCTGAAATTCTTTCATTAGGTTTGTGTTTCTCAAGAAATTATCGATCACTTCAAAATTACCAACCCCCATATATCAATTTACCAGAAATTATCGACGCTTTTTAATTTGCTAACTCTCGAATTTTTGTGTTACCCCAGAAATGATTTTATCCTGTTTGTGTTTTTCAAGAAATTAGCGATCTCTTTGAAAATACCAATCCCTTTAGAATGTTTTCGATCATATATTACCGTTTAAATTATTTCTAAATGACTTGTAATGCTTTGAAGAACAATTTTACTTTTTATTATCTTTTGAAATGCTACCGATCCCACAATACCATTTATATCGTTTTTCTTAAATCCCTTTGTATTGCCTTAAAGAATAATTTCAATTTTTTAAAATCATTTATTAACTTTTTTATTTACCGACCTTACCATATCGTCTATGTTACGTTGGACATATTTTTATGACGCCATCTTAAATAATGTTATCTTTTACAATGTTACCGAATTCGCCCTACCGTTTATATTATTTAACCCCGATTTTGTGATACTTTTAATGTTTTAACTCTATTTTTAAAAAATGTTTGCTACCCCGCAATTTCGCTTTTGTATTGTGACCTTTTTGTAATATCGTATTATTTTTACGATCACGTGACGCCTCTAATGATATTTTGAACCCTCACCATGTCTGTTGTTCATGTTAGACATGTTTATTTTATCATTGTATACGGCTACATTTTTCAGCTGTTATCTATACCTTTCTGTTAATGTGTACTTTTTTTTACTATCGCGTCTATTTTGTAATGCTAATCACAAATATTTTGTTAATTTACCCGTTGAAATACAGTTTTTTTATGCGAACTAATTTTATACGTTTTTTTGTGGCTTCTATATATCGTTTTTAATATTGTGCTATCTCTTATGAGATCTTACGTTTAATAACTGTTGTTTTTATTATTTTCTTTGATGTTTTCTCACATATTGTTTCTCATGTCAAACTTTTCTGGAATGTAGAATAAATGTTTGTCAAATATTTTAATTAATTATGTGAGCTTTATAATTACGACCCCACCCCCCTCTACCATATTTTTTTTCAGACTAAGCTACTTAATTTTATCAACCCTAATTCGTTTTTTTGTTTGTTTTGTTTCGGTTTACCTTTGCTCATTTTTGGTTATCTTTTTTTTTGCCTTTTATTATTTCGGTCAATTGTTCGTTTGAAAATGGGGTATATCTTTTTGACTGAAGTTGGTGGGATTTCCTTTTATCTTTCGTCCTGAAACGTCCAATCGTTCAGTGAGCTTATCTATCCCTTTCGGAACGTACTTTCCGGCTACCTTTATCTTTTCTCGCAGCCCGGTTAAGGGGATTTACCTCTGTCCCATGCAAGGACTGGCGTCCAAAAATTTCAGTTTTGTTATGTGTATAAATTATTTCTTAGAATGTTATCTTGAATTACCTATTTCTTTCAACTTTATTAATTTTTCAGGGTCCAAAGTGCGCTATTTCGAGAGACCACTCAATTGTATTTAAGATTGAAAAAGTAGCGTTACAAGGTTCAAATTTAATAATTAAAGTTGAGGACTAATTAAATTTGAAAATGTTGAATATTAAAAAATAAATTGCAAAAAGATATATGGTATAATGTAATATTTTTAATTGATAAAAAATGGGAGCTGAAGGAAGTCTTGAGTTGGTTACTGGTTAAAAATGGGTAATTAATCGTTGGAATTTTGGAAAGGGGTAGTTAATCTCCTGAAGGGACTACCGGGGTTGGTCAATTTTGGTTGATAATTACGGATATAGGTAGGGTCAGATGGAGTGGGGTGAGGTACCCCCTTGCGCTCTTTGGTTCGTTATTCTCATTTTGATCGTGTCAGGGTACACGTAGAGTCGCGAACTTTTCTTGAATTAATAATCGGTTTTCATTATTGGTTGATGGATTCGAGGCAGTGAGGTTTTTCGAAATACGAGGGTGATTGATAAGTTTCCGGCCTGACCAAGAAAAACAACGTTTTTAAGAATTTTTTTTTTTTTATTTCTCAACATAATCTCCTCCAAGGCTGATACATTTCTCATAGCGGTGTTCTAGTCTAGTAATGCCATCTCTATAGAATGATTCGTCAAGCTCCTCAAAATACCCATTTACAGCTTCGATTACTTCTTCATTGTCCGCAAATCTCTTACCGCCAAGCCATTTTTTGAGGTTAGGAAACAGAAAATAGTCACTCGGGGCTAGGTCTGGAGAGTAGGGAGGGTGCGGCATCAATTCAAACTTTAGATCGTTGAATTTAGCCATCGCAACGAATGACTTGTTTTGGTCCACTGTTAGCAAACGTGGCACCCTTCTTGCGCAGAGCTTTTCCATATGCAAATGTTGGTGCAAAATATTGTGCACACGTTCATATGACATCTTACAGGTCTCAGCTATCTCACGCACT
>NC_046657.1:165588872-165599413 GCF_010883055.1 Belonocnema kinseyi
GCTATCTAAGGATGGTACTATAGAACGCCACCTCAAGGTAGGCCTAGTGGCGCCATCTCTTGGTCAGGCCGGAAACTTATCAATCCACCCTCGTATATTAGGTTGGAGATTTTTTCTAAATATTTTATAGAATATTAGGTGATTTTCTTTGTGCCATTGTCGGAGCTCTTAATTCCGGGAACTATTTAATTGGCCACTTGGCAAGAAAAGGTTGAAAAATTTTAGTGAATCTTAAGTGAACGCAACGAGTTAAAAATTTGCGTTTTTCTCGTAATGTGAACAATAATTAATATGTAATTAAAGTGGAGTTTTTGGAAGGTGTGAGGGTTAAAAAGTTAAAAAATTGAAGTGAACAATGGACGGTGTATCTCCTTTGACTGGATTCTGAGAAGTAGGGGTGGCGATTCTCGATTAGTGCGGTGGCAGATTTCCTTCCTGTAGGATCGTTGTTGCCTCTTCGAAAATAGATGAGTACAATTTAGCGGTTCCCTTCCGAAATATTGCACATATCAGGGATTGCCTCTGGTATTATTTTTTTAAAGGATAATTATTTAGTATTTTTTGGATATTTTCAATAGTAACAAAGTTAAATAAATTAAAATGAGGGTTTCATATGTAATGAGTTGGTGGAGTGTCAGTGTAATGTGATTCATGCTATGGGATTGATTATGTAACTTTTTTGGATATCTTTAATCTCATTGGTGGGACAGTGGTGGTGTAATATAATAATCACAACTATATTTTTTGAAAAAAATGTTTACTCGATTTTAAGTTTTTTTTTGTCACATTTGGACCAAGTGTGATGTGTTTGGTTGATTTGTGATATTGTGATGCACAGAATAGCCATGGGTTTAATGGGAAATTGATAGTAGGGATGGGAGCAATTTCGAGAATGATTAGAAAGTTTCTGATAAGCTTGTGTTGATTCCTGGAAATCATCATCAAATTGAGCGTGAGAAAATATTTCGTGATATTGACTGGAATTTTATTCGGGATAATTGGAAGAGTGGCCTTAAATCGAGGTAATAAATAGAGGATATTAAGGACTATATGAATGTAATATGATGATAGGATAGATAGGCTCATTCGGCTAATTGAGCGTAGTACGTAATTAGAAGAATACAAGTCTAGACGTGTAGTTTTGAGACTTGAAAAATATGATAATTCACCCTAATCATCCAGAAATTTTATAAAATATAGATCAAGATTAGCTTCGATAGAGTAGAAAATAATGCACGAAATAAATGTAAGGATTGTATGATAAAACATAATATCGATGAAAATCTTACTCCGATTTTAAAACAGGAAACTTCGTTGAATTTTTCGGAAATATGAGATTGTGAAGTAAATAAGGAACAATTTCTTATAGTCGCCGCCGAGGCTACAACTATCCATAAGAGTCAAAGTAAAACGTACGACGATGCTTTTTTAAAGAAGTGTTCTGTTTATCATAAAAAAGGTAATCATTTTGCAGCATAAGTCCAAGTGACGTTCTCTACGCAAAATTGATCTTCTATATCTTAGCCCTGGGTACATTATATGCAGATTTGTCGTATTTTCATTATTAGTATCGAATCAAATTTATTAAATGTTTAAAGTGTCCAAGAAAGTACTTTGTGACTTTTTAATAGCAAACGACAGTAATGACTTGCAAACTCTGATCAATTATTTGAAAACAGAGAATAACCTCGACGTCATTAAAACTCAATTAACACGATACTTCCTTCCTAGTTTTCATAAAAAATGGAAACTATTGTGCAATATTAGAAACAAATTTGAAAATAAATTCGCAGATTGGTTAAGTTCTGATTTTATTGTAGATTTTTCGAACTAAAAACTCAAGCGGTGGAAAGGTGTGTGAAAGAAGTCACATCCGCATTTTGGCAAGCTTACTCCTCTGACGTTAGAGATTGAATCATCCGATCAAGACTCTAGAGTCGGAAAAACTTGCCCATTTTTCAAACGAAGAATGATTTTGTTTCAAAATTAAAATAGGGAGAATAAATTAAAACTAATGTCAGAAATCAATATAAACGTAGGTAATACTTTGACAATTTAATGATATTATTACAAGCCAATGCATGTTCAGACTATACAGTTATTTGATTTTATTCAGCGCATATTTTAACAAATATATAATACTCGTATGATGGTCACATAGTTAAGTTATATAACTTTAAGAATATAGCGAAAACATTGAATTCTTTTATTATTTTTTAATCTTCTGCGTTATTCTGACCAAATGAAAATTATTTAAATTGCCTCCTTACTGTAAAAGTGTAAGTCTAGGTAAACTAGAAAACATTTTTACCTTATTTAGGCACCAAAAATTTATTTTGTTGTAAAATATAGACATATATAACTTTTAAATATTTCTCTGTAATGGAAAATCAGTAGAAATTATTTTAATATCTACATTCTGCATATATTATTGGTGTAACCTATTGAAAATACATTCTTCTTAACGTATACCAGACCTTTCATGGTCAAATAGTCGAAAAAATTGCCGTAACTCTAAGAAAATAGCTACAAAATCGATTTTTTCCGACATTTTGAAACTTCAAGGTCAGTTAGGTAGAGTAAAAAAGATTTGAATAATTTTTTTCTATGCAGGTACACATTCATTTGCTTCGAACTATTTTTTCTGATAGTTTATATACCGTAAATTAATTTTATTACCAAATAAAGAGCAATATAATTTTTAAATATTTGTGGAAGAATTTTTTTCATCAAAGCTCGGTTTTTAACCTCACAAATTTGTTTAACTAATTACAGCAATGTAAAACTAAATTTTAAAGTGAACCTGTTTTTGTTGACTCTTGGAAATCCAACAATCCATGTTCTTATTAATCCTTTTTTGTTGATATTAATGTTGTTCACAACACTAATATAATACAAGAAAATTAAATTTACTTCATTTTACTCTAAAATGAAGAACAATGCATTTGATGGATGATAAGTTTGAGTCAAAAATTGGAAAACAATAATAAGTTCTCTCTATTTCATCTTTCAACTACCAAGCTACTCAATAAGACGTGTTCAGACTTGAAAAGGAACTACATCATGTTCGAACCGTTGCCAATAATAATTTCGACAATCAAGATTTGTTTTTTGCTTTCATTCAAGGACCTTAAATTCGAAAACTTATTTCTTCAACAATTTAAGAGGTTTTTTGTGATTTTTAGCTATATCTACGATAAGGAGATACAGGAATTTTTTTCATGAAGCTTTAGGGGAACGTTTTTGACTCCCAAAAGAAAGTTTAAGTTGCTATTAGAACTTCACGCAAACCAAATTTTTTTCGATACGCCCTAGTAGACACTGTTTGTTAAACAGCCCCTGAGTGAGAGGAGACCCAAGAACAAGAATAATTTTCTGGATGATTGTTGGATAATTCTTAAATAGTTTCTGAGTTCGGTAATTTCTAAAAAAGAAACTCGGAAGAGTTATGGGAACAAGAGAAGTTTCGAAAATCTTTGGAAATTTATAGAATTTTCTAAGGTTTCGGAGGATTATCGAAGAGTCGTGTGAGGTTGCCGGAAATTTAAGTAACATTCTGGAACATCTAGAAATTAAAAAAATTAGGAGAATTTACGAATGTTTTAGGAAAATTTTCCGGTAATTTTGGGAATCAACAACTATTTCCGAAATTTCCGACAGCCGAAAGGAAATTTATGAGTGTTTTCGAAACTTTTCGGCAATTAAGAGAATTTAAGATTATTTTAGAAATTTTTCGTTAACTAAAGAGACGTAGAGTGTTAAGTTTTTCGGAAATCTAAAGAATTTTCGCAAATTTAAAAAGTTTTTGAAATTTTTTTACATCTTTCAGAACCGAAACTGAACATACCCGCAATTTAACAACAAGGTTCCTGTTTTTTATTTTAAGGCAATTGTGATCAAATAAAGCCTGAATTATAAACTGTTATTACAAATTGACGTTATTCATGATTTGCTCTCACTTTTTAAATAGTAAAACGACTTTTGGTAGTCTTGTAAAATTACATGGCGCTCTTAGGGCAATTAAACTATGAGTGGTTTATACAACCTTGTTTAATTAAATTTAGAAAATAATCACAAATACAAAGAGGGTTACAATATATAAAATTGTTGTGGGCCCCTCCGGTTTACTTGCAACAAGCGAAATTAGTAAACTATATTATCTATTTGGTTTGGATTTCCGAGGTTGGTTATTTAGTAATTTTTACAGTTTCAATGACCGACTTATTAAATAAAAACCTGTCAATAACCTTACAATCTGACGGGTGGTGAGTTTTCTAACTGCTAGTTTGTTGTGTCTTAAGGTAAAAATTCCCTTTAATTTTTCATATTCTTTTAGCGATCATTAACAACCAAAACAATCGAAAAATCAATTTTATCAAATAATAACCAACGAACTCTTATATTCGAGGCTAGCATTAAAGACTTAACATTCAGTCCTTTACGACTTAATTCTGTATTGTTAGGATATAAGACATTCTTAAAATCCCCGTCGTTTTGTGCCCACTGGGCATTAACACAGCTTTTGCCGCATTCTATACCAATTATTGCTGGATACCAGGCTTCCCGTACGGAATGTATTGCTTGATATTAGGCTTGCCGTACGGAATTTATTGCCGGGTACTAAAATTACCGTATGGAAATTATTGATGGCTTTAGATGAAGAAAGAAGGACTAACCGTTTATATTTTACACAAATATAGTGATTTGATGAGATTCCCGTTGTCCGTTTAACAAAAGAGGAATCTTCTTATCTTGGTCGAGATGCCCAAATCAACAAAATTGTACATCTACAATTTCAGAAAGATTTTTGAGTTTTAAATTCGACCATTGTAATTACTTTATAGGATTGGAAAAATGAAACGAAATGGTCCCCTTCTGCCTATTAAGGCGCTATTTGCACTAACCTAGATCGATAATAATTTTCCGTGATAATCGATCTTCACTGTTGAATCCCAGCTGGACGACCCTCCGACGACTGGTGAGAACACCCTTGCAAAGTTTCCGATCGTTTGTTGTAAAGTTTCATTAGTGTCGGCACTTGTTGAAGCAATATGGCGCTGCTCAATGTTAAGTGGTATTGGCTAGACCGAGTTTGTAAGATCAGGGTTGCGTTCGATGACGCTGCGTCTTCCTGACATGGCATTCGCAGAGTTACAAAGATGGCGACATATTGCGAGAGTCTTGACTGGTTCAACGTTGGCTCTGAACATAGCCAGTAACTGTGGAGGTGGAATAGTTACTGGGCTGGTCCTAGGTGGTCATACCATGAAGTGGCAGGTAGATGTGGCGCCGTCACAACTCGGCGACAAAATGAAAAGAGAGAATTGTGAGTTGTCAACCGCGTGAACAACCCGTTATTAAGGTGTTTGAGGCCCGCCATCTCGTGCTGGGATCGGGAACTAAAGGCGTAGGATGTCAGGGATATGGTCGGTAGTAAGTCCTTCACCTTGAACGCTGGAAAATTCTGCAAACCCTTGGAAGTGACGGCTCATCCCTTGCTTCCGTGGTGTTGTTTTTATTCTCCGAGATTTGACAGGTAGTGGATATGCCATGCAACACACGCACGGAAAGTATAAATAATCAAAGTTAACAATATTTGGTGAGTGCCCTGTGATCGAGACTTGCTTTCTTGGGCGTGATATTATTGTTCGCGAATCAGTGAACCAATTCCCCTCTAAAAGTGACAGCTAAGTAAAATTTACCCTGTCACACTGTTTAACAGAGGAGGAATCTTCTTATCTTTATAAAAATGCCCAAAGCAACAAAATAGTACATCTACAATTCCAGAAAGATTTTCGAGTTTTGAACTCGGCCATTATAATCACTTTATGGGGTTGAAAAAATGAAACGAAATGGTCCCCTTTTGACAATCGAGACGCTATCTGGACCCATTTAGCGCCGCGTTAATCAATGGAGGACCATATTTTTAAAACTCGACATCTCTGAGGGAAATGACTCGTGTATTTAATTTACTACAGGGAATTTACCTGGGGTACAACTACCTAGAGATCACATATTGGATTTTTAACCCGTTTCCACACGGGAGCTCATCCAATAAGATTGTGAAGGAGTCAAAAGCGACTACATCCGAATTTAACGATCAATAAGCTCGATAAAGAAAATTATATAGATTCTAGGTATTAGTAAAATTCCCAGAAAGGACTCTTGAATTTTCGCATCCAAGCCAGTAAAGAAATTTAAGGGCAGGATAATCTTTAAAATCATGCATAATAATTATACGGACTACAAGGCCCGAAAGTCATCTTAAGTCAAAACTTAAGCATTAGGTAAATAAGACGAAATTTCGTACTGGTAAATATTTTACCATAATTTGCACGAAATCAAGTTTTTTTTTGTAAAGTCACGATATAATTTGAGTCCCAGTTATTTCTAAGGGCGAGGCAGAATAAATAACAAAATCCTACCATAGGTGTTGATATAGTTCACCTATTAACGACCATCGGTTTAATCCTCCAGCCTAGGATCGGCGGTTGACTACTACCGAGCTGTCGACCGAACGACCTAGGAGTAGTGCTCGTTTCGGGAGTTACTACCTTAGGTAGTGACTTACGAGCGAGTTCTCCGCGCTTTTTAATTTCGGGCAAAATCCGCGAAATCGATGTTTCCTTTTCCTCGGCCGGAGCCCTTCGGCGATCGAAACCCCGTTGGGCTTCCAGAGGTCATAGGTCGGAAACCTTACAAGCGCCCCGGGAAACCCCGGAAACGATTAAACCGTAGACGGAGGAAGACCCCATCTTTCCAACCAGGCTACCGTCTCCAAACCGGGTTTCCGCCAGTTCCGAATACGATCCGCGTTACCCAACTTGCTGGCTAGATTCTCTGGGTCCGGAATACGACCCAGAAAGCCCAGCTTTCTATTCGGACGGGATTCTAAGAGAGCGAATATTGGAATTCCCGCCGAACTTCTCCCCTCTTGCTACTCCCCGCGCCCATCCGGGGATATTCGCGATCCCGGCACTCTCTAAGCCCCCAGCCGAAAACCTCCCCTCGGCGGCGGAGCTTTTTCGCCGACGGGAAACGAAGTCCGGAAGTCCAGACAGAGAGCTTCTGTTGAACCCGATAGGGAGCTCACCCGTGAGTTTCTCCCCCTCGCCACCTAGGGCACATATGAGTTTTGATACTCTTTCCTAGTGTTCATACCAGTATTCACATGGTGAAGCATACCAGTATTCACATGGTTAGTCTCCTTGACATGCAAGGAGATTAACGCAAATTAAAAACCCCGAAACGTGAGACTCAAAGGGAATCGACAGTGAACGACAATCCCAGTCGAGGATGGTAAATGTATAAAGGTTTTGTCGATCTTATGTCTAATTTTGCGTTTTTCGATAATGTATGAGCCAACTGGGTTATCTGACCCCGGATTCAGAATCAGTGACCCCAAAAACATAAGGATATGCAGGGTAAGTCCACCAGGGATAAAGATATATTTTTTTGTGCAAAAACATGCACGAAAAACCGCTGTTTTCGTCGATTTTACTTATATTTTTGCATTTTTCGATCAACATGAGCCAATTGGGTTATTCAGGCATCGGATTCGAATTCAGCGACCCAAAAGACATATAAATATGTTGGTTAAGTCCACCGAGCGAGAAAATATATTTTTTTTTGCAAAAATAGACTTGAGAAATCACTGTTTTTGTCGATTTTACGTCTATTTTTTCGTTTTTCAGAAAAATACGAGCCAACTTGGGTATTTGGACACCGAGTTCGAATTCACCGACCCCAAAAACATGTAGGTATGTTAGTGTAGTCTATCGGACAGACCACTTTTTTTGTGTGCCGGTGTAATTAATATGTATTTAAAGTGGGGTTTGGTGAAGGTGTGAGGATTAAAAAGTTAAAAAATTGAAGTGAACAATGGACGGTGTATCTCCTTTGACTGGATTCTGAGAAGTAGGGGTGGCGATTCTTGATCAGTGCAGTGGCAGATTTCCTTCCTGTAGGATCGTTGTTGCCTCTTCGAAAATAGATGAGTACAATTTAGCGGTTCCCTTCCGAAATATTGCACATATCAGGGATTGCCTCTGGTATTATTTTTTTAAATGATAATTATTTAGTCTTTTTTGGATATTTTCAATAGTAACAAAGTTAAATTAATTGAAATTACGGTTTCATATGTAATGAGCTGATGGAGTGTCAGTGTTATGTGATTCATGCTGTGGGATTGATTATGTAACTTTTTTGGATATCTTTGATCTCCTTGGTGGGACAATGGTGGTGTAATATAGTAATCACAAACTATATTTATTGAAAAAAATGTTTACTCGATTTTTAGTTTTTTTTGGTCACATTTGGACCAAGTGTGATGTGTTTCATTGATTTGTGATATTGTGATGCGGGGAATAGCCATGGGTTTAATGGGAAAGTGACAGTAGGGATGGGAGCGATTTCCAGAATGATTAGAAAGTTTCTGATAAGCTTGTGTTGATTCCTGAAAATCATCATAAATTTGAGCGTGAGAAAATATTTCGTGCTATTGATTGGAATCATCCGATCAAGATTCGAAAGTCGAAAAAGCTTGCCCATGTTTGAAGCGAAAAATGATTTTGTTTCAAAATTACAACGGGAAGAATAAATTAAAACTAATGACAGATATGTTGGATAGATGCTTCCTCGATACGGCACTGAGGCAGAGAGGAGCAGCGCGCATGTGCGAGTTGCGACGAACGAACGACGCGAGAAAAGCGAATGCAGTAATGAACCGTCGTTCATAGCAATCATACTGTATGTGTTTTGAGTTTAAATAAACAAGTGACAAAATTACTTAAGTGAGTTGTGATTGTGTACACCTGAACCGTATATTTTGGGAGTTATTCTCACAAGTTATGGGCCCAGCACGCTTCCACTGCACCAAAAACTAATCAAAAAGGTGATCAGGGAAAGTAAAAAGAAAAGGCTGCACAAGATTACGAACAAGCGTTCAAGGACGACCCTAGACACGTAGAGAGAGGGAAGCTAGATGAAATTTGAAGAATTGCAACGAACACGAAGAATTTAGAAGGTCAGTAACAAAAATGGAAAAACAAAACGCAGGTCGCAATTCAACATAAAATTGAATACTTTAATAAAATGAACAAAAATTACATATGATAGGTTAAATAGGGAGTCAACCGAAGCTGCCACCACAGAACTAATAAAGAGTATGGAGAAAATATCAACGCGATTATTGGAGGTATTAGAAGCATCAAAGAAGATGTTAAAGACGTGAAGAAGAACAACTGAAGCCATAGCTGACACAGAAATAACAAAGCTTAGAAGGTTAGAGGTAAATAATTTAGATAGTCTAAAAGAATTAACAAGATCTTTAGAAATAGTAAATAACACGACCAAAGTACATACATAAAGAGATTATAAATTAGCAAAAACATCTTCATATTTGCAACAAGTCAATAAAATTCGAAATAATTATGAAACGAGATTTAAATTTAAATCTGGTTCCCGCCTTTCCATTTCTTTATCCAACAGGCCCCGAACCTGGATGGCAACCTGGGATACCTGCAGGGCCAGGGGTGACTCGGGATCATTTTCTCTAGGCTTTGGGAATGAACTTAGTAGCCGGAGCTATACTTGGGTCTGCACCAGTGATTCCTTTCGCGGAGGAAGTCCTCAGATACCCTAACAGGGGTCTCGACGCTTAAAGCACTGGACTGAGTGCCCAGCCTACATCCAAACTCCTGCGCAGAGGATGAGAAGCAGGTCTGATTGTCGTCGACTTGTTGTACGGACTATCCTGCAGATATCTTTTATTACTTACAGACAGATGCAAACCGACTAATCCCAGGATAGTGCCGAGCAAGGAGCCAATCAGCGCCGTGCCGTGGAAACTCGCCCATGGAGAGGAGACTCCGAGTTTGACGAGCGACAATCCGGGTTCTCTTTCGTTCAACACCTACGTGCAAAAGAAAAGTCGCGGCACTTGACGCCTTTAAAATCTTGCCTGCGATTTAACATAATCATTTTGCTATCGTTCTTAATTTCGTAGCTTCCGTGCTTTGCTCACAGTTGAGGTAAGGTCCGAAACTTGTTCTGGCGTAAAGCTGAGGATTCTCGCAGATTCTCATTTTCAATAATTTTGATTTTTTTCAAGTTACGTTTTTGGTTTAGTCTAACGCTTCGAACATGAATCTAATGCTTCGCGCTTTCGGAAATTTTCTTTTGTGTATTATAAACCTTGATTTTAGGACGCCATTTTGGCCTCATGCACATTAAATTTTAATTTACAGAAAATGATTCTTAGATTCGTAGTGCCTGTAGATCATGAAATAATTTAGAAATAGCCTCTCCAAATTGTACTGAAGAGGTCCTTCATCGAAGGATGGAATGTTTTTACATGGTTTTCAACTGAATAAACGACCAGTAGAACACAAAAATAAGATATCTCAATCTACTACCGAGGTTAAGAAACCGAATAACTTTTTAACCCTTCGATGGCACACAGGGGGATTTGAAGACCCCAAGCATTTTAAACCTTAATTTAAGTCCCTTTAAAATTTGAAAATGGTACTTATACGGCCCTG
>NC_046657.1:165599513-165605978 GCF_010883055.1 Belonocnema kinseyi
TTTTATATTTAAAATTAATTTATAATTAAATAACCCACAGAATTCTTTGAAGTAACTATCCAAGAGTGTGAAAAAAATTCAGCTACTCAAAATAATGATTTCTTTTTTGTGGGAGGCCTTTTTCTCTTGGGGTCAGAAAGACCCCAGTGTGCCAGCCACGTTACAATTCTAGAAGTGTGCCATCGAAGGGTTAAAAAATCTATTTTTTATAATTAAGATTATAAAGAATCTACGCCAATCTCCAAAAATGCTAAGCTACGTCGGTACATTTCTTTCTCGAAATTTTAAATGTTCATTAAATGCCTAATTAATTTTGGACCTGCAAAAGTTTTTTTGCAGAAAAAAATAACCCGAAAAGATCTGAGTCTCGATTTTGTTTAAATAGGATTTTAAAAAAGATTTATTTTACAGGGGCATGTTTTGCCTTATTTAATGTTTTTTTATTCTGTTGACTTTTTTTTGCATTGTTGACTTTATGCGACGTGAATCTTAATTTTTATAATGCGATTTTACACCTCATTCTTTGACTGTGATTTCCTATACCCTATCATATGATTTTTTTATATCACCTGCCGTCGAATGCCACGTCATACTGACATCATAAATAAAGGCCCGGAACCAGAAGGGAGCATTCGGAGAAATTCGCTACCGCTCCGAAAGAAGAAGAAAAGAAAATAATATCTTACAAAAAATCCTTTAATGAGCGTACGACGAATAATATAATAATGATTTTTTAAACATTTGTTTCAGAAAGAAAAAGATGGAAGACTAAAAATATGGGAATGTCACCATTGCAAGAAGATGGTACTGATCGAGCTATATATATTTCACGACACTTATTGCGATGAATCATCGAACCGAACGAAAAACCATCAAATGGTTCCGATTTCCACAAAGACGCAATACATCGAACGCGGTTGGGTATAAACAAATAAAAAATTCAATGAAATCATCAAAAGCACATACGAAAAAGAAAGAATACAACAAGAAAGGGAGAAGAAAATAAAAAAAAAACAAGAAGAAGATTCGTACATACAACTATACACAAGGGACGAATAAGATGGTTTTACTTTACACATAGAATTAGAAATGTGTGAAACAATGCCATAAAAATAAACCTTGTCTCAAACATGGGGAGGAGGAGGTTATAACAAAGTTATAATCATCCACGACAATACGTCCCTGCAGACCTAGGATTAGGAGCATCGACTCTCATGGTAAGTTGGCTTCACCGACGGAAGCCAAACAACAACGCGTGCCGGCTCTTCGCTTAGCCGCCCAGTTCGCACTATTGAGACTATTTCGACTTTAAAACTCACCATAGTAAGTTTGGTTAGATATATCACCATTATTTTTACATCGTGTAGTCATCATTGACTTCACCTGCTACTTTAATTCCAAAATCCACCCTTTTCTATAACTTTGCTACTTCCATCAGAAAGTATTACTTTCTTTGAAATCATGATTGCAATCTCCCGGAAATTTGACCCTTTCGGTTTAATCACTTAATTGAGAAAATCTATTTGTATAGTTTAGTGACTTTTGTTATATTCGTTATGCTAATGTGCTTACTCGCTTTTTGAGGATTTTATGTGCATTAGATAATCTCGCGGAAATTGAGAATCGTTACTTTTTTTTGTCGCGTCACTATGTGTGAGTTTTTAATAAAATCGATAATTTTTTACTCAATATAGCTCTATCAGCGTAGTCCATTTGTTTACGTCGCCAGCATCATCTAGCAGCAAACGGACGCCGTAAAGCACCCAAGAATCGGCTTTCTGAATTTTTCTGTGTTAAAAATATTTTAATTCAATGCAGTGACACCGTTTCCCTAACCTCTCGTGCTCGAAGTAATATGTTATTAAAGAGTTTGTGCATATACAATCATGTCTCAGGCATCTAAGTGCAAAAAAAAGAAATAAAGATGCTATCAGACTTGATCGATTTTATATCAATTTTCATGTTTTCAGGTTTCATTTAATAAATAAAATTTCCGCCTTTTTGACAACAAATACTACGCCAATATGATCTGGGATAGTGAAACTATAAACTTTTGACACTCCAAAGATGATATGCCACACCATCTAGGGGGTTGCCCGATAGTTAAAGCTCAGATGGAGTCAGCCTCACACTCTATATGTTTAGGCTGACTTCGTCATTTTCCTCCGCGTGGGATCTAACCACTCAAAACATCTTGCTTGGCAGATTTTCGATGAACAAAAAAACGCTTTCCAACTTCAGATTGGGTTTCAACATAATCCATCACAGCTGATTTCCGATTTCCCCCTGGAAAACACGTACTATTCAATTATACTTATTTATTAAATGGTATTTGTATATTTAGTCTAGAGAATACCATGGACATTCTAAGACGAAAAACAAAAAATTATGTTATATAAGAAACAAAACAATATTTCAATAAAAAATAATATAATTCCTAACAAAATAAACAATACACATGACACTGCAATAGGCCCACTTTCTTTTACTCACTCAAAAAGTCAAAGATGCCCTATCTAAGTTAAACTTAGATAAAGTGTTGTACTGTTGTATAGTTGTTTATGGGAAAAAAATGTTCTCATTCGGATAAGTATTGACCGAGGAGGAGGGGGTAAACGTTTTGGGATTTTCATGGATATTGTCTATTTCGGTCATTTTTAACTACACAATTTTTCAAAAATTAAATATTTGACTTTTAAAAATTAAGACCAAAAATGAATTAAATTTTTTCCTATAAGACTGTGTAATGTCTAGAAAGTGGGATTGAAATGTTCAATTTATGAAAATAAAGAGTTGAGAACGCAGGTGCGCTCATGCCGCTATCTCTCGGGACCCCTCCGTAGCACAACCTGGTACACCTTTCTTGTATTGCTTTTACGAAAAGTAATAATACTATATACTCGTGTAACAATATCGCCATATATAAACTGAATAATATCGCCATACATTAGCTGGAAAAAAACAAGCGTCAAATTTAAATGACACTTATCAGCCTCGTAATGATGTTTTTGCGGATAAAAACGGTGCTGATGTTTAAACTAATAAAAACTTTGATGATGTTGAAACGTATAAAATCATATCAGACAAAGGAATCATGTCAATTGATGATAACGATTCAGACTACTCTTTCGAAAAACTCTAAATGAATGTTACGCTGTGTACTGACCAATACCACGAGGCCGCAGTTGAAGTTCTAGATCAAATCAAAGAGATATTTAAATCATCAACGAGTAGAGTTATTCCAGTAAATCTAAAGTTCTAGATCAAATCAAAGAGATATTTAAATCATCAACGAGTAGAGTTATTCCAGTAAATCTAGCCTAATTTTACCCTCGATTTCTGCGTAAAACAGTAGCACCTTGAAAACTTGACAGATGGTTCTTCACACCATCTTATAAGATATATGTAAAAAGTAACAGCTGAAAACCTGTGCTCCTCTCCCAAAATGGCGTTTAAATAGCGAAATTCGTATTTTTTGCATTTAATCATGGTTTGCAGAAAAACAACGAATAGCGCAATGAAAAGTTGTTAATCAATGTTGTAGAGCATGAAATTCTCTATATTAATAAGCAATTTAAAAAACTTCATTATTTTACTTGCAAATTCATTGTTAAGTAAGATTTTCTTTAAAAATTCCATAAGTATTTCAACGGAAATAAATTTTCGAGCGAGTTTGAAGTCGCCACAGCATTTGCGTGCGAGCAACGAAAAGCGAGCAATCGCTATCCCCTCCCCAGCACCCTCGGACGTGATCAATCTCTCTCCCACGTGATAAGGGTTCAAATCGAATGTCTTCGGGATGCGTGGAAAGAATAAAGGCAGTTTCATCACCTCCCCAAATTTGGACTCTTAATGTTAATTAGAACAGAGATATAAATTGTTTTAAAAAATTTTTATTCTGCGCTCCTAATTGTTATAAACAATTGAACTTGGCGTCAAAATGTCTTTAAAAATACATGCACTCAATATGGTATGAAGAACCATCTGTCAAATTTTCAAGGTGCTAATGTTTTACGCAGGGAAACATGTAGATTGACTGGACTAAGTTAAAAAAATTCAACTTCTCACACTTGCTCCAAAGTCTTGGAGTCGCAGACAACTAATGGTCGAATTGAAAGCATCCGAATGACAAGCCAAAAATGCGAAGAAGTCAGTAGTCAACCACGGGGTTTGATCTCTGTCTACGTCAAAAATAGGAGGGCCTTTAAGTCTTCAAACTGAAGATCTTGTATCCAACTTTTATCAGTGTGACGACATGAGTTGTTTAATGTCCAAAATTAAGGATTGTGTGTCTGCTCGAGTGAGTGGCAAGAAAGTTCTCGTTCTAAAAATATGGATTTTGCGCACTTTAAATGAATTGTATGCAGAATTCCAGTCGGAATATGATGAGCATAAAATAGGCTTCGCGAAATTCACACAACTCAGGCCGAAAAATTGCGTTTTGGCATGGAGTGGCGGTACCCACACAGCATTCGTTTGTGTTCGCCACGAAAACGTGAAGTTAATGATAAAAGAAATTATATCTTCATTCGTTTTTTTCGTGCGCTGGTGAGCAGACGCGTTACGTGAGTTAAGGTTTTTTTTAAAAAAGTGATATGCCTATTGTGGTAGACCATGTCTAAACGAAAAAGCTGAGAGGCCCAAGAAATTGGAAAATTAACGGAACAATGAAAAATGTCTCAAGAAAAACTTGACAAGCTCCTCAATAAGAAAATGGAAGAAACGTAAAGCAGATGAAGAGAACGACTTTCGCTCAAAAAAGGGGTCAGTTTGAAGACCAAGCGACAAAATGTGATCCATTACAGAGAGAGATTCCTCGGGGAAAGAAGAATCGGAGGCAGATGAGTCTCAAAGTGATGAGGACAGCTTAGCCCCAGGCTTCACCATGAAGGATAATGAAGACGTTCATGGAATAGATGGTAAGTAACATCGTCGTCGACAAAATTGCGTAAGAATCTCGCATCGATCCGAAGAAAAAATAGTTTCTCCACTAGATTTTATGGCAACGATCGACCTAGGGGATGCCTATTTCCTAATTCCCATCCATAAAAATAGCAGAAAATATTTACCATTGAAATTCTTGAATACTACTCACGAATACACTTTTTTATCTTTCGGTTTGAATGTCAGTCTTTTTATGTACACAAAAATCTTAAAAGTCGAGATAAATTGTTTAAGAGTTCAAGGGTTTCTTTCGATAATTTATATTGATGATAATTCGTGTAATTTTAAAACAAAAAAATTGCTGAAGACGATACGATCTTCAGATTTTTAAAAGGTTCATTTAAATTGAAACCCACCAAACCAAAATATAAGAAAACGTGGAATGTAAACATTGTCAAAATGGCCGACTGGCCGCCCTAGTCCAGGCCGCGTTGAATGCGGGGTATCCGCTAGTGGAGCCGCACGAGCTGAGGCCCAAGCCACGGAGGGCAGTGGGTCCCTCCATGGAGAAGCGGGTGCGCCAGAGACTTCAAACCGATCCTCAATTCAGCAGAAGCAAGCGCAAGCCGACGATGGGGGGGGGCAAGTAAGGCTGAAGGGGATCTGTGTAAGAGGTTCGTGGGCCGTGAGCATATTTGGAACCACTGTCCTAGCTGGAACGAGCCCCAGTGCAAGCACGGTACCTATACCAATTGTGAGTCCGGTCTGGGGGGGGGGGGGGGGGGGGTTAACCAACAAATAAAGTGCCCTTTTATTCTGGAATCCCCTTCATTATTTTGCATGATTAAAAATTAAATTAGTTGTAAAGTCCTATTACAGTAAGGTGATCAGTTAGCACGTAAGTAAAGTATAATTGAGTAGGCGGGTTCATCGTAGAAACTTTATCATTCTTCACATCATTAAACGAATTGTAAGTAAGCCATTAATCAATAAGAAGATGTGCTAGTTGCTGGAAGACATCACACTAGTCAGATCGATAATCAAAATAATTAAGTCTAGGTGACGCCTCAAAGTAATTGTTCGGGTACCTTGGTATCCCACCTTAAGCGAAGTTGATTTTTGTTTTGTGGTTGCTGTTGTTGACACACCGGTAGATGATGGTGTGTGGAACCCGAGGTGGGCAATTAACCAGGTTCGAGTCTTGTGAAGGGGAGTTAGGGCGGGGTATTATAGACCCTGCACAAAAACGTATTAAAAATAATATTAAAAAATATACTTATCTGTCGAGAATCGCTGGAGTAGCGAATTAAATAATTCTTATGACATAAATGCCAACCTCGGAAAAATTCCGTATTTGAATTTATTATATTTTTTTGTTAACTGGTAAACAAACCTTGTTACATGCCCTACGGTCTGATATAAACTGGATGGACTACTACCCACAACAAACGAGCTGTCAAATTCGCCATTGTGGAGACTGCGCGTTGACATGAGTCAGCGCACCCGGGAACAGCAGCGAATGGAATACGACCAGGGCTGAGCCGTGAAATTGGTGGATCGACGGCCCGCTCCTTCGTGCCC
>NC_046657.1:165605991-165612964 GCF_010883055.1 Belonocnema kinseyi
CCCCCCCCCCCCCCCTATCGCACACACACAGATTGTACTAAAAAGAAATATGAGAGGAGGCCGGAAGTTGCCAGGTAGGCCCCACTTCTATTATCTTTTTGTGTTATAAAGCTCAATTAAGTCATTGTTACTTTCAACGTCGTGGGTTGAAATAGTAGACACACGTCGTTGAAATTTGCTAGTTGCTGACCTCGACCAAGGTCAAGTCTCGTTTCTTCCATAAGGTCAGTGCGTCGTTCCTTCATTTAAATAACGGGAGTAGTAATTCCAGTTGACTTGTGGGGAGCCTTCCCCACATGTGTTACTTTAGAACTTGTTACGGTTTCCACGTCAATTAGTGGTCACTAAGACCACGGCGCCAATAATGGACAATTAAAGGCAACGGCCTTGAGTGAGCCAGAACCCTCGTATTGTTTTGGGAACACCTAGCCCCTCTTTCGTGCGTCACTCCTTACGCACACGACCCTATCGGAGCGTTCCTTTGTGGCAAATTGTTGGATACATCTACGAGTCCATATCAATCCGTAAAATCGATATAAATGAATAATTGGGCAAAAACCAGTTATAGTACATATAGAAAGAGAATAAACTTTTCACAAGTTAATGACTCTTGATGTAACCGAGGGAGCACGTTCTGATGGGGTGCCACCCGTCCTCTTAAAATCATGCAGTGAGTTTTTAATGAAACCGTTGTACGTCATTTTTAATAAAACTGTAGTTGAAGGGATCTTCCCACTTGAAAGGGAAAAAGGAATAATAATACCGGTGCATAAGAATGGGAATCGTAATGACATAACACACTACCGAGAAATAGATATCCTTAATTCCATTTCAAAAGTGTTCAAAAGTATAATTTATGATAAAATTTATCTTGCTTCAAACAGCATTGTCAGCGACGAACAGCATAATATCTATATCTATACTGTATTTAAATATTCTCTATTTCTTTTATTTGCTTACGATTTTAAACTTTTTAAAGCTATTTGATCACTTGAAGATGTTCTTGAAATTCAAAGTGATATTGATAGGTTGCAAGAATGGTGGTCGTTTAACGGAATGTTGCTTAATGTCAAAAAATGCCTAGTAATATCATTATCGAGGAAAAGATAACGGCTAAACACCAGTATATACTGGACGGGGAAGTATTACAGAGGGCTGCGCGGGTTCGTGACCTAGAACTCTTTCTGGACGAGTCACTAATGTTTAAAGATCACGTGTCTGAGGCGGCAAAAAAGGCACTCAGGTCCTTGGGCTTTGTTACAAGAAATGGTTCAAACTTCAAAAATCCGCTAACTCTAAAAACACTGTACTTTTCACTAGTTAGGCCACACTATTCCACACAATATACCTCAATCATTTGGGCATCTCGGTATCTTATCCATAAAATTATACTTGAAATGATACAAAATAGATGGTTGTGCTTTGTAGCTAGGCTAATGGGGATACCGATGTTTAGATGCAATCACGATTATAGTGGAATTAGGGCACTCCTGAATATCCAAAAAACTAACTCCGGATTCTTATTCGCTGACTTAAGTTTTTTAAATAAAATTTATTAAATAATCAAATTGACTGTTCAAAATGATCCAGCATCGAACTAATTATGGGAAAAAGTCCATTATCAGTAGAATTTGCAATAAGGACAATTTATGCGGTACAAATATTGACTTTTTCGACCAATCAGCAACGCACTTTCGAACTGAGCTTTATAAAACGATTAACAATCTATCTTAATTTGTGCTGATTAGTTTTAAACACACTGTATAAGATTATGATGCTCAAATGTTTGCAAGCATTACTATAAACCGCAGTTTAACCACAAGTAGTGGACTAGAAATAAGAATACCAAACATTATAAAGATCTCTGGCCCAGGCAAATTCCAGCCTTTACTTATAATACCAAACGTTTAGAGTCTGTGAAATCCGTGAAATATCAATCACCAGGGGGGGAGTGGTTATAACAAAGTTATAATCAGCAACGATAATACGTCCCTGCGGACCTAGGACTAGGAGTGGGGAGAGCTCTCGCCCTAAAACACTTTTGGACAACGACGTGATTGCCAGACGACGCTTCCAGCGCCGTACCACCTTCTACACGAAGCCAATCAACATCGACTCTTACGGTACGTTGGCTTCACCGCCTAGATGCCAACCATGAACGATTGCCGTGTAGTCATCAGTGACTTCACTTGCTACTTGACTTCCCAAATCCTCCCTTCCCTATAATTTGCTACTCCCATCACAAAGTATTACTTTCTTTGAAATCATGATTGCAATCTCCAGGAAATTTGACATTCTCGGTTGGATCACTTAACTAAGAAAATGTATTTTTTGTATAGTTTAGTTACTTTTGTTATATACATTACGCTAATGTGCTTTCTAGATTTTTGCGGGTTTTATGTGCATTAGATAATCTCGCGAAAATGAAGAATCGTTACTTTTTTTGTCGCGTCACGATGTGTGAGTTTTCAATAAAATCAGTAATTTTTTACTCAATATGGCGCTATCAGCGTAGTCCATTTGTTTACGCTGCCAGCATCCTCTAGCAGCGGACGGACCCGGAAAAGCGTCCAAGAATCGGCTTTTCCTGCTTTTTTCCTGAATTACAAGTCATTCAATAACCAATTTTAGCATCTCCATTTTATATGTTTCCTCTAAAGTAATATATATAAAATTTATTTACCTTCTTTGTAGAGTTATAATGGAAATAAATCAAGCTTTCATATCTCTTCAGAAACTGCGGTTGATCTTCCAATCATTGAAGCTATGCAAGATGCAAGAGTTTCTTATCAAAATCATTCGATCATTTTGATACGCAAGGAGGAACATGGATAGTCACACTTGGAGTGTCAACATTGAAATGAGAAGTTTGATGTTCTAGATCAGGTATAAGTATCAGGCTAATCAAATCGATCCTCTGGTATTGTCAATCAAAAGAGGAAGGAATCAGAAGCACCCTAAACGCATTTACGGAGCGAGTAAAGTTCGTCAAGTTTGCAGAGATACATACATATTAATTAGTTTATAGCACATTTTGATATTGCGAACATGAGTGGAGAGGAAAAAATGTTGAGAATATGGTGTGGAGTATCGTTTTCTGAATTTTTCAGTATTAGAAATATTTTTATTCAATGCAGTAACACCGTTTCTCTAACCTCTCGTGCTCGAAGTAATATGTTATCAAAATGTTTGTGCATATAAAATCATGTATCAAGCATCTGAAAGTAAAAAAAAAAAGAAATAAAGATGTTATCAGATTTAAATGATATTTTCAAAAGTTGAGTAATAGCAATGACACAACAATATAACCATATTTTTCACATTTATTGTAACTTGGATTTTTCAACCTATGAAATTAAAATATTAATTTTAAGATAAAATAGCATGTGAAAAAAAAAATATTTTTCGAATTTCAGTTACCATACCCACCCTTTCCTAATTTTCAGCCCAGTTTTTTGCTGGCTATGGCCTCTAAAAGGTCATAAAATCAAATTTATTTTAAAAATCTACCAGAACCTGCCCCCTACACGGCGCGTTTATTCTAAAGAAGAGAAATGTAAACCGGTCAATGACCAATTTCAATCTACATACTTTCTTAGACAAAAATCTGACGGGTCTTCTCGTTTCATCTTAAATTTATCAAAATTGAATAAATTCATAAAAATAGACCATTTCAAAATGGAAGATCTTCGATCTGAGGAAAAAATAATTTCTCCACTGGCTTTCATTGCAACGATCAACCTAGAAGGTGCTTATTTCCTAATTCCCATCCATAAAAATAGCAGAAAATATTTAATATTAAAATCCTTAAATACTATTTACGAATTCATTTCTTTACCTTTCGGTTTGAATGACAGTCTTTTTATCTGTACAAAAAATCTTAAAAATCGAAGTATATCGTTTATGAGCCCAAGGTTTTCTCTCGATAATTTACATAGATGATAATTAGTGTAATTTTAAATAATAAAATTGGTGAAGACGATACGATCTCCCGATTTTTAAAAGGTCCATTTAAATTGAAACCCACCAAACCAAAATATGAGAAAACGAGGAATGTAAGCATTGTCAAAATGTCCGACTGGTAGACAGTGTTGTTCTAGTGCTCCCTCGCATATTTTTTTAGTGAATTCTCCTGGGTCTTTAAGAGTAGTTAATAATAAAATCTAAAAGATAACATTAAGTATTTCTGTATGCTATAAAATTTTCCATCGTGAGTCAGTAAGGTTTGTGAGAAGAACGGACTACTTTCTACCCACAAAGTTTTATTTTGGAGTACTGTCCCGGAAGAAATAGCAACCAACGAAAGCTCTCTGTCATTAACTGAGAAAACTTTTCGAGGCTGCAAAAATAAGGTTATCAATGCCGTGTTGTATCCTGGGTTAATTGCCCTCGCCATCGGGGATGTGCTGATCGCACTGGTACCCTAGGCAACGGATATATTTCTAAATGCCGCATACCTAGATTTTGTAGGCCGACAATGACTTAAGTGCCTTAGGATTTGTGCCCATTCACTGCCCAGGATATCGAACGAATTATCACCAGAGCTATAGGAACAATTAAACCTGAAATTAGCACATTTGCAACAAAGGTCGACTCTCTGGGGTCAAAAATTGACTATATAGCAAAATGGAAGGAGCATTAGAGAGAATTGGAGCAACAGAGCAAAGAATCGATAGGTTGCGTGAAAAGATGGCACTCTCTGTCAGAAGACATTTTTACACCTGGTATATTAAATCAATTAACTGAGCTCCTACCTGATTTTCAAGTTTTAAACCCACGAACATTTAGAATTGGCCTTTATTCACAGACCAGAACGACTCCTCGACCAATAAAACTTGTGTACGAAACCGAGAGAGTTGCATAAACGCTGATGCGCAAATTTCTTGCTGTAAACAAAAAATTCCCGAAACCACCGCCAAGCTGAATTATCTCTGAATTGCACCAAAAAGCGGAGAGAGAAACAGGCCTGGCACTCACAGGCCCGAAAGACTTTGACTCCGGTGGCGCCATTCCAATACCGTCTAGTGACTCGGACACTTATATGTTTATTAATGTCCAGCATATTTCGGACGGATACGTTTCCTGCACACAAAAGCATCTGGTCGATCTAGATATTAAGAAGGAGGGCCCTGAAATCGCCGCATTTTGGAAAAGGCGCGATTTATTCAGAGGCCCGCTGTGAAGCGTAACAGGGCAGAAAGGAGTTTTGTAGATTTAAAGTTCTTCTCCTCTATCATCCTCGCTAATCAACAATAACTTGTTACTTCATGCACATCACGAACCTTCTTAATAAATAAGAGGGGTTATCCTGCATCATGATCCCGTCAGCAACACGATGGACGGGCTTCAGTCTTGGAAGGCCCTTATGAGCGGCAACATCGAGCGGATACAATCAGCACCACCCACTAGCCAGAAGAACGTACCCCGAGGAACGGGGGAGCTGAACGCCTCATAAGCCTTTGCGTTCGCAAACTTTGAGCAGATGGATAAAAACTGTATTGGGCAAAAGTGGCATAGAAGGTGTTTGCTAAATTCTACAATCGGCCAATAGTACGCCATAACTTAAATCCTACTGGACCAATTGTTTCGAAATTGATATAGTTCACCTATTAACGACCATCGGTTTAATCCTCAAGCTCGGTTTGGGATTCCAATTCTCCGTTTTTCGAGAATAAGTCGGCCGACTTATTCTTGGAAGTTAGAGGGTTGGAATCTCAAACCTATAACTGCGATTCGATTCCGCGTAAGCTTTAACCGTCTTAGGTGAGAGAATTCCCGCGAACCGGCGAACGGCAGGCTCTTGTCGTATTCCAGTGAGTGAGAGGAGCGGGCGACCAATGGCAGGGCCCGATCCATCCTCCCCGCCGCTGGAATGCGCGCGGGTTTTGCTCGAAGATCGGGAGCTGCGAAAATCGGCAGGACGAAAAATCAGTATCTTCTCGACCGTGAAGCGTGACAGATCACGGAGCACTCTGCGCTCCTACCGACGATCTCCTGTCAACCTGTACGCGTTTATTCATTGAATTAAAATTAATTCTTTCCATCTTTAAATTCCAGCCTTTATTATTCCGTTTTCGCCAACCTTTATTTTAACTCCTATTCTCCCCCTAAAATACTCGAGCAAATTCGGATACCAGAGTTATCCCTCAGCATCCACGCGCATCAGACGTCATACCGAACAGCTACCCAGGATTACAGGAGTACCCCAGCAACAGGAACATCGGAGGACCCTCAATCCAAGGAACCGGCAGGTAAGTGGAGTGTCCGCCAGGTTTTCGCAATTGGTGTGGCACCGTCTGGAAATCTGGCGGTCCATCCGATCACAGTTTTCGGTAGTGCGTGGCACGATCGTGTATTCCATTCTCGATCGTTTCGCCTAGGATCGGCGGTTGACAGCTACCAGGCTGTCGACCAAACGACCTAGAAGTAGGGCTCATTTCGGGAGTTACTACTCTCAGGTGGTGACTTACAAGCAAGTTCTCTGCGTTTTTTCCTTCGGGTACGATCCGCGAAACCCTCGGTTCCCTTCCCTTTGTGCGGACCTTTCAGTTTCCGTTTCTTGAATTTTTCCTCTCGAACACAAGATATCACTCCCATTGATTACAACCCCTGAATTTATTTGATAATAAATTATTCTGACTACTCAGGGGGATATCAAAATCTTGCACAGTACTTCTGCACATAATTCACCAGGTACCCCTGGGAGCTTTTTTTTTTAAATAATGATTAATTTTACAATAATTAGCCGATTTTTTAAACCGAAAATCGGGTTTTTGGCTTCGAGTTATGATGTACACCACAAAACGAATTTTTTTCGAGGCGCCTCTGGAGATTCACTGTCACTTCAATATTTTGTAATTAAAGTTTTAAAAATATTTTTTCAAATGTTGCATTATTACATGGAAATTGACTGAATAAACTCGCACTATCTGTATCGCCAAATTTTTTTTAAAGCATGCCTTTTTCACTGAAT